>NW_011475971.1:21839-30683 GCF_000754665.1 Bison bison bison | reverse complement strand
CGCTGCCCAGCGGTGTGGTCCTGGACGGCCCCCAGGTGCGGGGACGCTTCGCCCTCTGGGAGAACGGCACCCTCACCGTGCGGGATGCGTCAGTCTTCGACCGGGGCACCTACGTGTGCAACGCGGACGGTGAACACGGCCCTTCCGTCGTGAGCATCCCGGTGATCGTCATCGCCTATCCTCCGCGGATCACCAGCGAGCCTACACCGGTCATCTACGCCCGCCCCGGCAGCATCGTGAAGATGAACTGCATGGCCATGGGCATCCCCAAAGCCGAGATAAGCTGGGAGCTGCCCGACAAGTCGCATCTCACCGCTGGGACTCAGCCGCGTCTCTATGGCAACAGATTCCTGCACCCGCAGGGATCCCTAACCGTCCAGCAGGCCACCCAGAGAGACGCGGGCTTCTACAAATGCACTGCAAAAAACCTCCTGGGCAGCGACTCTAAGACCACCTACGTCCACATCTACTGAAACGCCAAACCCGGCGGCAAGGACTCCACTTATGTCGCTGGAAAGGGAAAGTCATTCAGTTGTGTGGGACTCTCTGCGACCCACACCCCTGGACTGTAGCCTGCCAGGCTCCTCTGTCCATGGGCTTCTCCAGGCGAGAATACTGGAGTGGGTTGCGATCGCTTAGGAAGTTAAAATGAAGCCTGCTTTGAGGGTCACAGCTGGGGCCAGAAGGTCAGAGCTCGAAAAGGGTTCGTCTCGGGCCACGGTGGCATGCCAGGAAAGACTGAAGGCTGAAGGAGAAGAGGGTGACAGAGGATGAGATGGTTGGATGGCATCACAGACTCAATGGACATGAGTTTGAGCAAACTCTGGGGAGACGGTGAAGGACAGGGGAGGCCTGGCGTGCTGCAGTCCATGGGGTCGCAGAGAGTCGGACACAACTGAGCGTCTGAACAGCAAACAGTGGCTGCCCCTCTCCAGGTTGGTGGGTTTCAGGCTCACGTTGACCTTGACCCACGCTTGACGATGAGAGGAAACAACCGCAAACGCTGTAAGGAGGTATCTGCCGCTATGAGGGGACTTTGTGACATGTTTACAGAATGCCAAGCACTCTGGTCTTGCTTTTCACGGCACTTGGGTGCAGATCTCAACTTCTGAGTTGCTGGTACCACCCTGCCGCTTGAACGAGCGTCTGTAGAATCCCTAAGAAGCACTCACTGCAAATAAATCATAGAGATTCACCGTGCCTTGCTACCCGCCTGCAAAATTCGTTCCCTAGTTAACCTGCTGCAGTTTCAACATGATAGAACCTTCTAGAATGAGTATCCATCTTTCCATTATTTCAACATTCCGCTTTGCCCAACAAAGGCTGAGAACCACAATGATTGAATTTTTCCCCCCCACGTACAAGTGTCATACAATACATCTCGTTTTATAAGAATGCTTTCTTCCTGGAACTCACTTTTTATATAGTGTTTTATATATTTTTTTTTTTCTTTCTAATCAGACGATGAGAGTAGAAAGCAAAAGACGTACTTTCTGTCTCATTAAAAATAATAAATTATTGGTCTTTACAAGACTTGGATACATTAGAGCAGGCATGGAAATTCAATTCAAGCAAGTTTCCTCCTCAACTTCCTTCAAATTTGTGAACCAAGAAGATATTACTGTTCCCAGGGATCCTATGGTGGGGGGAGGGGAGTGACATACTGAATTTCCTTGTTTATAATAAAGTTTATCCCATGAAAGTTGCAGGGAGATGAGAGGAAATGGAGCAGAAAGCAAAGTTGTGACCCCAGAGAATAAACCCACTGCCTTCTGGACAAGCCCGGAAATCGCTTTCTTCCTATCCATTTGTATCCACTGAAAGTTGATCTGTGATTTCCATGACTGCTTTACTGTATTTTTAAGGTCCATATAATGTACATTGGATAATAAAATAATATTTTCCAAAGAGCCAAGCAGTCATGACAGCGATATTTTTCAAGGGCAAAAGCACATGAGTTGCATTTGAGTTTTACATTAGACTGGTTGATTTAACTTCCCTGGTGATCCAGTGGTTAAGACTTTGAAGATCCCACATGCCTCAGGGCCAAAAAACCGAAACCTAAAATGGAAGTAGAATTGTAAGAAATTCAATAAAGACTTTAAAAATGGTGGGCCAAGTCAAAAAAAAAAAAAACTTAATAAATCAGATTGGTTAAAAATTGCTTTTATCCACCACACTGGAATTACTCCATTCTCTGCAACCCTTTTTATTACAAAGAAACTGAATCTAAGGGGGGTGGTTCTGGCAACCCCTTTGACAGGAAGAAAGGGTGGAAACAGTTCCGATCTGAAACAAGATAATTTGAGGCTGAAATAATGGTGTCACGGCAATCCTTCAGCTAATTTTCTTTAGGAAAGAGACATCTTGGGTGCATGTCCCATGCATGTTTTGGCTTTCCGTGCTGAGAAGCAGGTAAAAAACAAGATAAATATTTGGGAAGAAGGTGAGTTTTCAACATGCCGCCAGTCTGGAAAGAAATAGCAGTCATTGAAGCAAAAGAGAGCTTGGCTTCCCACCATTCTGGGAAGCGTGGATGCTGTCTCAGGCATGAATCCATTTATGGGCTTAAGGATAACTCCACAGCCCTTAGGATGTGCCTGGTACCAGGATGGGGTACCAGGGGGTACCCAGATGTGTTGGAAACATGTCCTGCTTGAAGTGTTCATGCTCCATAGACAAAACGCTTTTATCTCAGACAGGGTTTGTCAACATTCGCAGCACAAACTTTGGGTGCTGGGTTATTTTCTGGAGTGGGGGCTGTGGTGTGCATCATGGGGTGTTTAGCAGCATCTGTAGGCTATACTCATGGAGCACCGGTAGCCTCTTGCACTCCAAGTGTGTGGCAGTGAAATAATGGCTCTAAATATTTTCAATGCCGCCCCCCCATCACCCTTAGTTGAGAACCACCATGAGAGATCTTAAGTAGATACGATTTGGTAATACATAGCTAGCTAGCTACATGATACATACATGATGGATGGATGGATGGATAGATGGTTGATAGATATATGCGAATATCAGTTCAGTCGCTCAGTCGTATCCACCTCTTTGTGACCCCATAGACTTGGGGTCGCTAGGAGTCGGACACAACTGAGCAACTTCACTTTCACTTTTCACTTTCATGCATTGGAGAAGGAAATGGCAGCCCACTCCAGTGTTCTTGCCTGGAGAATCCCAGGGATGGGGGAGCCTGGTGGGCTGCCATCTTGGGTCACACAGAGTCAGACACGACTGAAGTGACTTAGCAGCAGCAGCAGCAGCAGGACTCCAGCATGCCAGGCTTCCCTGTCCATCACCAACTCCCGGAGCTTGCTCAAACCCATGTCCATCGAGTCCGTATATAGTATTCATATACGGTAGATGACAGAAAATAGCTAGATGATGAAAGGCTGTTGCTGAACCATGAAAGACCCCAGGATTCTTGGTCTCTGGAGGAAAAGAATTCAATCCGGGGCCAAAGACGAGGCTTGATCGCTCAGAGCTATTGTGTAATAAAGTTTCATTAAACTATAAAGGAGATAGAGAAAGCTTCTGACATAGACATCAGAAGGGGGCAGAAAGAGTGTCCCCTCTCTAGTGTTAGCAATGGAGTTACATACTTTTTAATTACTTATTACCATGAATCAAAAGAATGTCTAGAGGTTGGAAAGACCTTACTAGACCCACTCCCATAATTTACGTTTTAAGATAACAGGATTAGCCAGAAGGTTTTTTTTCCAGAAACTGTCCTCAAGCAGGATACATTATTGTTATATAATGCTAAGGAATGTAGAAGAAAAAAAAGTTTATCCTTTCCTCCTCCTTGAGAATTCCAGACCCCTCTCTCCTTGAGGACCCCCAGACGTCTTATCAACCTGCCTAGGAGTTGACTCTCTTAGTGATATGATAGATGAGATAGATAAACAGGTATGTGGATAGACGAATGGATAGATGATTGATAGATACATAGATGTATAGATAGGTATGTATAGATAGGTAGATTGATTGATAGGTAGACTATGTAGATACCTAGATGGATGAGACATAGAGACATAGATGATATATAAAATAGATAGATGTGTGGATAGGTGGATGGATGGGTGGACAAATGATTGCTGGATACATAAAGACGTGCCTGTGTGCCAAGTCACTTCATTCGTGTCCGGCTCTTTGTGACCCTACAATCTGTAGCCTTCCAGGCTCCTCTGTCCATGACAGTTCTCCAGGCAACAATACTGGAATGGGTTGCCGTGCCCTCCTCCAGGGGATCTTCCCCCACCCAGGGATCGAACTCACAGTTCCTGCGGCTGCTGCATTGCAGACGGGTTCTTCACCAGGTGAGCCACCGGGGAAGCTCGGATACATAAATATATAGTAGGTAATAGCTAGCTAGCTAGATGATGATAAAGGAGATGACGGAAAATAGGTAGAGAGGATAGATAAGATAGCTAAATGATAGATGAGATAAATAGGTATGTGGATAGATGAATGTATAGAAAGGTGATAACATCAATATATAGTAGATGATACGTATGATTCATAGACAATATCTGATACATAGATACAGATGTGTGGATGGATGGATGGATGAATTATGGAAATAGCTATGTAGACAGATGATTGATAACATACCTATACAGTGGATAGATACCAGCTAGCTAACTAGCTGCATGACAATGAAAATAAATATACGGGTATCTATTATCAAGGATGGATGAATTCCTTGTTTTAAGCCACCCAGTCTGGTGTAATTGGTTATAGCATTCCTGAACAACTCAGCTCTTAAAATTTTTCTAGTAAAGACAGTCATAGTGAGACATACTTAGATACTTCGACACTGGATCAGCAGATAAAGAATTCGCCTGTAATGCAGGAGATACAGGAGATGTGAGTTTGATCCCTGGGTCGGGATCGATCCCCTGGAGAAGGGCATGGCAACCCACTCCAGTATTGTTGCCTGGAGAATCCCACAGACAGAGGAGCCTGGTGGGGGCTACAGTCCACGGGGTCGCAAAGAGACATGACTGAATCGACTAACACACATGCATGCGTATGCAAGTATGCATTGCTATTTCCAGAATTCTTGCTGTTATTCCCCTCCGGTTTAAAATGGCTATGGTTTGCAAAGCACTTTCAGGCACTATATACCACTGAGACTTCCACAGTGCCCTTGGAAAGGCTGACGCTCCACGCTCCCCAAGCAGGGGCCCCCGGGTTCCATCCGTGGTCAGGGAACTCGGTTCCGCGTGCTGCCACTAAGAGTTTGAGTGCTGCAAGTCAAGATCCCATGTGCCACGGCTAAGACCCCGTGCAGCCAGATACACAAATATTTTTAAAAGAATACAACGAACAAACTGTATTTTGATTTTTACAGTCATAAAAAGGTTGGGAGCAGAGATGCACTGTTAGGGAGAAACCTCATTCAACTTTCCATTATTTAAAAAATAAACACACACACATGGCTTTTGGAAGAAAAAAAAACAAGGCTATTTTCTCCATTTGGAGAAGGAAATGGCAACCCACTCCAGGATTCTTGCCTGGAGCATCCCATGGACAGAGTAGCCTGGCGGACTACGGTCCATGGGGTCTCAAAGAGTCAGACAGGACTGAGCAACTGACACATTTTCTCCATTAAGATCTGGCAACGTGATTTTAAAAATAATGATAAAGGAAAACAAATCCAAGAGACTTCCTGTGTACCCTGAAGGTTCCTGCAGTCTCTCTCTCTTTTTTATTGCTTTATGGTATATAAGCATCTGGAAAATATGTCAGGATAATTCAGTGATACTTTTTCTGGGTCTGGATGAAGGCTGGGAGTTTATGGGCTTCCTCAAGATCTTTTTCTCGATGATTATAAAAATAGATTCTGTGTAAAAGCTTTTTTTTATTATTTTTATTTTTCTTCCTGGACAATGGCAGGAGCCAGAGGTCTATTTTAAATTACTAGTTAAAAGAGGAGCTTAAAAGTACAATTTTCAGGGGACAGGATTACTATCCACCACTATTTCATTTTCTTTTTGTTGATTCTGGAAAGTGAGACTCTTTGTCAAAGCCGGGATTTAAAACTAATAATTAAAAAAAGAAAAAATAACCGCCGAGATTTTTCCTACAGAAAATACCGCACTGAGTCCATTTCAAAATGGGGGGAAAAGTGATCTTTCTTGACGTCTTTCCAGCAGAAACCAGGAAAGTGCTCACAAGGCCACCCACCATGAGGCCAGGTTGCTGGAGAGACTAAAAGAATTAGCCAGAAATGACAAATCCCACAGACAGAGGAGCCTGGTGGGCTACAGTCCACGGGGTCGCAAAGACTCGGAAAGGACTTAGCAACTAGACAAGAATAACAACGAAACACAGATCTGATCAGGGGTGAGGGGCCTTTTGGGAGGAGAAGACCAAGTTTCTAATGTTTTCACACAGCAAGCTCCTACTCTCCTGAGTTTTTGTAAATCCTTATTCTGTAGTACACATTGTATAAATAACTATAATAACAAATACAGGGAAAAACGCAAAGCATAAAACACAAAAATTCCCAATCGCACTGGGCTGTGTGTTAGTCGCTCAGTTGTGTGTGACTCTGCAACCCCGTGGACTGCAGCCCGCCAGGCTCCTCTGTCCATGGGATTCTCCAGGCAAGGATACTGGAGTGGGTTGCCATGCCCTCCTCCAGGGCATCTTCTCAACCCAGGGATCAAACCGGGGTCTCCTGCATTGCAGACAGATTCTTTACCGTGTGAGCTACCAGGGACCGAGGGAAAAAAATACTCTGAACAGGCTCAGATTTTGGTAAATGTATGCAAAAATTATACACACACAAACAGACACACATTGGAAAAGACCCTGATGCTGGGGAAGATTGAAAGCAGAAGGAGAAGAAGGTGACAGAGGATGAGATGGTTGGATTCCATCACTGACTCAGTGGACGTGAGTTTGGGTGAACTCCAGGAGTTGGTGATAGACAGGGAGGCCGGGCGTGCTGCGGTTCATGGGGTCGCAAAGAGTCAGACATGACTGAGCAACAGCAACAATTATTTCATGTATTCACACACAGACACACATATACACACATATGTTCTGTTTATAAACCAAACTATATGGTGTTAGGGCTTCTCAGGTGGCAGGAGGGGTAAAGAACCCACCTGCCAATGCAAGAGACGTAAGAGACCTGGGTTTGATCCCTAGAGCAGGAAGATCCCCTGGAGAAGGGAATGGCAACCCACTCCAATATTCTCGCCTGGAGAATCCCATGGACAGAGGAGCCTGGTGGGCGGCAGTCCATGGGGTCGCAGAGAGTCGGACACGCCTGAAGCACTTCGGCAAGCATGTGTAGTGATCAATGCGTTTCTTTCCCACATTAACAATATGAATGCGTTTCCCCATGTCGTCAGTCAGACTAAGACCCCATTCAATGCACATGCCGTTAAGAGTTGAATCCTCTCTTGGTGGCCGTTCATGGTATTTTCCACGTTTGGCCATCTCTGCAAAGGCTCTCCCATAAATCTCTGAATCCCGAGATAGATCACTGCAACCGTGAAGGGTGTGAACATTTTTAAAGTTCTTGCCAAGCATTCTGGAATTGCCTTACAAAACCCTACACGGCTTTCCAATCTCTGCTACCACTGTACTGGCATAGAAAGATACTGTGTTTCCACACGTTCTGCCCAAGAGCTGCTCCCATTTTTAGAACCCCTAATGTCATACTCAAAGATACCCATGTATTTTCTGTCTTTCATGCTTCTTCATTAACAAGTCAAACTACATAACCTGTCCACTTCACGACAGAATTATTTATGAGCTTTTGAGCTGTTTACACTTTGATGTCTGAGCAATGACAGTAATTTACGTAACAAGGCATCCGAATGTCCTAAATGCAGCAAATACACAACAAGGCATTAATACTTGTTCTAAGCATCACAAATACTGTTTATTTGTTTTTTTTTATTTGATTTTATTTTTAAACTTTACAGTATTGTATTGGTTTTGCCATATATCAAAATGAATCCGCCACAGGTATACATGTGTTCCCCATCCTGAACCCTCCGCCCTCCTCCCTCCCCATACCATCCCTCTGGGTCGTCCCAGTGCACCAGCCCCAAGCAGCCAGTATCGTGCATCGAGCCTGGACTGGCGACTCGCTTCATATATGATATTATACATGTTTCAATGCCATTCTCCCAAATCATCCCACCCTCTCCCTCTCCCACAGAGTCCAAAAGACTGTTCTATACATTGGTGTCTCTTTTGCTGTCTCATATACAGCGTTATTGTTACCATCTTTCTAAATTCCATATATATGCGTTAGTATATATTTGTGTTTTTCTGTCTGTCTTACTTCACTTTGTATAATAGGCTCCAGTTTCATCCACCTCATTAGAACTGATTCAAATGTATTCTTTTTAATGGCTGAGTAATACTCCATTGTGTATATGTACCACAGCTTTCTTATCCATTCATCTGCTGATGGACATCTAGGTTGCTTCCATGTCCTGGCTATTATAAACAGTGCTGCGATGAACATTGGGGTACACATGTCCCTTTCAATTCTGGTTTCCTCAGTGTGTATGCCCAGCAATGGCAGTTCTATTTCCAGTTTTTTAAGGAATCCCCACACTGTTCTCCATAGTGGCTGTACTAGTTTGCATTCCCACCAACAGTGTAAGAGGGTTCCCTTTTCTCCACACCCTCTCCAGCATTTATTGCTTATAGACTTTTGGATTGCAGCCATTCTGACTGGCGTGAAATGGTACCTCATAGTGGTTTTGATTTGCATTTCTCTGATAATGAGTGATGTTGAGCATCTTTTCATGTGTTTGTTAGCCATCTGTATGTCTTCTTTGGAGAAATGTCTATTTAGTTCTTTGG
>NW_011475971.1:7432-21739 GCF_000754665.1 Bison bison bison | reverse complement strand
TTGTTTATTTTTGCTTTTATTTCCAATATTCTGGGAGGTGGGTCATAGAGGATCCTGCTGTGATGTATGTCGGAGAGTGTTTTGCCTATGTTCTCCTCTAGGAGTTTTATAGTTTCTGGTCTTACGTTTAGATCTTTAATCCATTTTGAGTTTATTTTTGTGTATGGTGTTAGAAAGTGTTCTAGTTTCATTCTTCTACAAGTGGTTGACCAGATTTCCCAGCACCACTTGTTAAAGAGATTGTCTTTAATCCATTGTATATTCTTGCCTCTTTTGTCAAAGATAAGATGTCCATACGTGCGTGGATTTATCTCTGGGCTTTCTATTTTGTTCCATTGATCTATATTTCTGTCTTTGTGCCAGTACCATACTGTCTTGATGACTGTGGCTTTGTAGTAGAGCCTGAAGTCAGGCAGGTTGATTCCTCCAGTTCCATTCTTCTTTCTCAAGATTGCTTTGGCTATTTGAGGTTTTTTGTATTTCCATACAAATTGTGAAATTATTTGTTCTAGGTCTGTGAAGAATACCGTTGGTAGCTTGATAGGGATTGCATTGAATCTATAAATTGCTTTGGGTAGTATACTCATTTTCACTATATTGATTCTTCCAATCCATGAACATGGTATATTTCTCCATCTATTAGTGTCCTCTTTGATTTCTTTCACCAGTGTTTTATAGTTTTCTATATATAGGTCTTTAGTTTCTTTAGGTAGATATATTCCTAAGTATTTTATTCTTTCTGTTGCAATGGTGAATGGAATTGTTTCCTTAATTTCTCTTTCTGTTTTCTCATTCTTAGTGTATAGGAATGCAAGGGATTTCTGTGTGTTGATTTTATATCCTGCAACTTTACTATATTCACTGATTAGTTCTATTAATTTTCTGGTGGAGTCTTTAGGGTTTTCTATGTAGAGGATCATGTCATCTGCAAACAGTGAGAGTTTTACTTCTTCTTTTCCAATTTGGATTCCTTTTATTTCTTTTTCTGCTCTGATTGCTGTGGCCAAAACTTCCAAAACTATGTTGAATAGTAATGGTGAAAGTGGGCACCCTTGTCTTGTTCCTGACTTTAGAGGAAATGCTTTCAGTTTTTCACCATTGAGGATAATGTTTGCTGTGGGTTTGTCATATATAGCTTTTATTATGTTGAGGTATGTTCCTTCTATTCCTGCTTTCTGGAGAGTTTTTTATGATAAATGGATGTTGAATTTTGTCAAAGGCTTTCTCTGCATCTATTGAGATAATCATATGGTTTTTATTTTTCAATTTGTTAATGTGGTGTATTACATTGATTGATTTGTGGATATTGAAGAATCCTTGCATCCCTGGGATAAAGCCCACTTGGTCATGGTGTATTATCTTTTTAATGTGTTGTTGGATTCTGATTGCTAGAATTTTGTTAAGGATTTTTGCATATATGTTCATCAGTGATATTGGCCTGTAGTTTTCTTTTCTTGTGGCATCTTTGTCAGGTTTCGGTATTTAGGGTGATGGTGGCCTCATAGAATGAGTTTGGAAGTTTACCTTCCTCTGCAATTTTCTGGAAGAGTTTGAGTAGGATAGGTGTTAGCTCTTCTCTAAATTTTTGGTAGAATTCAACTGTGAAGCCGTCTGGACCTGGGCTTTTGTTTGCTGGAAGATTTCTGATTACAGTTTCAATTTCCATGCTTGTGATGGGTCTGTTAAGATTTTCTATTTCTTCCTGGTCCAGTTTTGGAAAGTTGTACTTTTCTAAGAATTTGTCCATTTCTTCCACGTTGTCCATTTTATTGGCATATAATTGCTGATAGTAGTCTCTTATGATCCTTTGTATTTCTGTGTTGTCTGTTGTGATCTCTCCATTTTCATTTCTAATTTTATTGATTTGATTTTTCTTCCTTTGTTTCTTGATGAGTCTGGCTAATGGTTTGTCAATTTTATTTATCCTTTCAAAGAACCAGCTTTTGGCTTTGTTGATTTTTGCTATGGTCTCTTTTGTTTCTTTTGCATTTATTTCTGCCCTAATTTTTAAGATTTCTTTCCTTCTACTAACCCTGGGGTTCTTCATTTCTTCCTTTTCTAGTTGCTTTAGATGTAGAGTTACGTTATTTATTTGACTTTTTTCTTGTTTCTTGAGGTATGCCTGTATTGCTATGAACTTTCCCCTCAGGACTGCTTTTACAGTGTCCCACAGGTTTTGGGTTGTTGTGTTTTCATTTTCATTCGTTTCTATTACTTGTTTTTTTTTTTTTAATTCATCATGTTTTCCAGTTTTGTTTGTAGAATGGCAGTTTTTGAAACGACAGCATTTTTAAATTGTAGGTTGAGAAATAAGAAAATATCTCTCATTTTTTTCCTCTTGCATTCATTTTTTAAAAAATTCTTTTGCTACGTTTTGAAAGTGCTTCGTTCTGAGATTAAATATTCTCCTCCGAGCTTTTAAGATATTTTTCACTTTCAAATATAAAAACTGAGAACATTTGTAACTCACTTAGTGCTAAGGTATGAGATGAAAAATCTAATTTTTTTGACCAATTTAACCATTTTTTCTTTTTTTTTTTTTTTAGGGTTTCAATCTTTATTTTGTCTCCATAATATTCAGCTGTCAGCATAATTTAACCATTTTTTCTAACACCAGGTATTGATGTGTTATTTCCCCAGCGATCAGAAGTTCTTCTCACATTAAATACACCCGCAGGTGTCTGTTCTCTGGCTTATCGTAGAGTGTTTTATACCATGTTTTAATGACAGTGCAAACCTCATCTGTTAATATGGCAGTACAAGTCTCTCAATATTTTCCACACTGTCATCTGCATTGTTGTCCAATTTTTCTTGGAGATAAATTTCAAGGACAAAGATTTCACAACAAAAAGTCATCAGCATTTCAATTGGAATTTTTTGAAAATACAGATTAGTTTTCCAATATTTGTGTGTGTGTTTTGAGGTTGAATCTTTCCACAGAAGGACATGAGTTGCACCTTCCATATTTTTAAAAACATTAAAAAATTTTTTTCAATCTTTAAGTTTCTTCCTTTATTAAAGAATTAAAAATTATTTATGAGAGAATTACTAAGGGACTTCCCTGGTGGTACAGTGGCTAAGGATCCACTTTGCAATGCCAGGGATGCCAGTTTGATCGAGGAACTAAGCTCTCACATACTGTGGAGCAGCTAAGCCCGTGTTCTAAAACTAAGCAGCATACTGCAAGGAGAGATGCCTTATGCCCCAACTAAAGCCAGATGCAGGCTAATAAACGAAAAAAAAAATCACTGAGCTAATTCAACAAGTTAGCAGCTAAAAATTTAAGTAGAGTGATGTGTTGATGTTACATGTCTTTGATGTGTTGGTATCCATAGAAGCAGATAGTAAGTATCTTCATATCTACCAGATGGCACCCCACTCCAGTACTCTTGCCTGGAAAATCCCATGGACGGAGGAGCCTGGTAGGCTGCAGTCCATGGGGTCGCTAAGAGTTGGACACGACTGGGCGACTTCACTTTCACTTTTCACTTTCATGCATTGGAGAAGGAAATGGCAACCCACTCCAGTGTTCTTGCCTGGAGAATCCCAGGGACGGGGGAGCCTGGTGGACTACCGTCTATGGGGTCGCACAGAGTCAGACATGACTGAGGTGGCTTAGCAGCTGCAGCAGCAGCATATCTACCAGAACCTTTTCTTCCTAGAAGTCTCAAACACTTCTGCTAAGTCTTCTCATTGAGGTCTTTTTTACATACATCGTTTTCAGCGTAGCTACTTCATCGATCAGATGGTCTGTGACAAAATGTAGCTTATTCTCTTCCTCAGTTGTTCGATTTCTTATGTGTGTTTCATGTTCCACTCCACTGGTTGTCCCAGATGGGTGTCAGTGGTAAAGAACCTGCCTGCCAATGCAGGAGACATAAGAGACTCGGGTTTGAGCCCTGGGTCGGGAAGATCCCCTGGAGCATGGCATGCAACCCACTCCAGTATTCTTGTCTGGAGAATCCCATGGACAGAGGAGCCTGGCGGGCTACAGTCCACGGGGTCACAGAGAGACGGACACGCCTGAAGCAACTTCCCACACAGGCAGTACTGGCTATTCATCCCAAAGTCGTGGCTGACAACAAAAATTCTGAGGATTAATAGGAGGATAATGTGTCTGGAGGAGCATTGCCTACGTGGAGCTCAGAATTCTGCTTCTGCTTCTCAATCTGTCTGATGCTCTAAAAAAAGAAACAAGGACTTTTCTACTCAAGAAAATTTGCCTCTGGCCCCACAAAGCAAATATTAAGAAGAATCTTTCTGGAAATATAAATGGCCGATAAGCACAGGAAAAGATGCTCAACTTTGCTAATTATTAGGGAAATGCAAATCAGAACTCCAATGAGAGAAAAAGAAAAAAACAGTGAAGTATCACCTCACACCAGTCAGAATGGCCATCATTTTTTAAAACAAGGCTACATATAACAAATACTGAAGACAGTGTGGAGAGAAGGGACCCCTCTTATACTGTTGGTAGGAATGTTAATTGGTGCAGCTGCTACGGTAAACAGTATGAAAAGTGAAAGTGAAATCTCTCAGTCATGTCCGACTCTTTGCAACCCCGTGGACTGTAGCCCACCAAGCTCCTCTGTCCATGGGATTCTCCAGGCAAGAATAGTGGAGTGGATTGCCATTTCCTTCTCCAGGGGGATCTTCCCAACCTGGGGATTGAACCCAGGTCTCCCACATTGTAGGCAGACGCTTTACTGTCTTGAGCCACCAGAGAAGCCCAGTATGAAGGTTCTGCACACAAAAAAAAAAGTAAAAAGAGAACTACCATATGATTCAGCAATCCTATTCCTGGGCATATATCCAGATAAAACTCTTAATGCAAAAGATCCGTGCACCCCAATGTTCATAGCCGCACTATTCGCAATAGCCAAGACGTGGAACCAACCCAAGTGTCCAGCAACAGAAAAATGGATAACAAAGCTGTGGTACATATATGCGATGGACTATTACTCAGCCATGAAAAAGAATAAAAGGATGTGTATCTGCAGCAACACAGATGAACCTAGAGATGGTCATACTGAGCGAAGTAATTCAGACAGAAAAATACAAATACTTATGATATCACTTATATGTGGAATCTAGAATATGACACAAATAAAGTTATCTGTGAAACAGATGACTCGCAGAACAGACGTGTGTTTGCCGAGGGGGTGGGAGCTGGAGCATGGAGGGGTTGGGAGTTTGGAATTAGATGGGATCAGAGTCTCTAAGGGAGCCGTCTCTAAAGACCTGATTTTCCAAGATTTCCCTGAGGCCGTGAAACCTCAGCTGTGACCGAGTCACCCACCCAGGACTCTCCACAGACCCTGTGAAAATATAAACAACTGCTTCCTAAGTGGAATTCCCTACATCGAATGCAGAGAGACCACTTTTTCTTTAAACCGCTAGCATGCCACAGTAAACAGAAGCCGCTTCAGGAAGAACAGCCAAGCCTCAGAATTGAGTAATAAAGAATCACTCGTACGAGAGAAGCCTGAGATGAAAGCGCAGGATATATGATTTATAGTGGAATCTACAGTCGAGCCTCTGAACCCACCAATCTCATCAGAAACATTCTCTGGGTCGAAGCTTCCCAGGTTCTGTTTTTTCCTCCCATTCCCGGCCTTTTGGTTTCCAGATTATATTATTGTTTCTGTGTAGAAGAGAACGCCAATGGAAAAGAACTCTTAACGAGTTCCACATGGGTTTGAAGAGAAAGTAATAAAAGCAAAACTTGGAATAATTCAGAGCCTCTCACTTCCCACCCAAACCCTGCACATGTGCCTGTTTAGGAACTTGGAAACTTTTCTCTTCCTCTCTGACTCTTAATGGCTTGGGTTTATAAGGTACAAGGTAGCAATGGGTTTTGCTCTTATCCAGCGTTGTTTATGTTAGCTCCTGCGACTGAAGTGCCGTTTTTATCACATTTGCTGTTAAAATAGCTGAGGAGATGGCATGCCCGCATGTTTAGGAACTGAGTTACAAATTCTTAGCTGCAGAGTTCCACCAGTGGTCCGCTTTGCATGGAGTTCTTAGGAGAATTTCGTGTCCTTACGTATACATCAGATTCCTTCATTTGAGTTCTCTCATGCTTCGTGAAGATTTACTATTGGTGATCAATTCACAATGTGGGGGCAAGAATGAGTGAGATATACCAGTGACCCCAGGGATGAAATAGACCACCAACTGAGCGTTCATTAAGAGGAGTAGTTGCGTTTTCTTTTTCTTAAAAGACTTTTTATTTTATAGTGGAGTATAGCCAGTTAATAGTGTTTTGATAGTTTCAAGTGGACAGCAAAGGGACTCAGGCATACATATACACAGATCCTTTCTCCCCCAGACTCTCCTGAAAGAATTTATAATCTTTATTTTACTGAAGTACAGTTGATCTACACTTGTGTGCATTTCTGCCCTGCAGCAATGTGACTCACTTATGCACATATAAACATCCTCTTTGATATTCTTATCCATGATGGTTTATCATAATGTCGGACGGAGTCCCTTGTGCTATACAGGAGAACCTTGCTATTTATCCATGCTGCGTATGTTCAGTTCAGTCGCTCAGTTGTGTCTGACTGTGTGACCCCATGGACTGCAGCACGCCAGGCCTCTCTGTCCATCACCAACTCCTGGAGTTTGCTCAAACTCACGTCCATGGAGTCTGTGATGCCATCCAGCCGTCTCATCCTCTGTCGTCCCCTTCTCCTCCTGCCTTCAATCTTTCCCAGCATCAGGCTCTTTTCCAGTGAGTCAGTTCTTTGTATCAAGTGGCCAAAGGATTGGAGTTTCAGCTTCAACAAGTTTGTGTCTCCTAGTCCCAGACTAAAAGTGGGAATCAAATTGGGTGAGAAAAGATTCTTGGAAGAAGGGTCAGCCCCACAGGGTTGTGATTTGGTCAAGCAGAGATGGGGCTTCCCAGGTGGTTCAGTGGTAAAGAATCCACCAACACAGGAGATGCAAGAGACGCAGGTTCAATCCCCTGAGGGGTAGGAAGATTCCCTGGGAGTGGGAAATGGCAACCCACTCCAGTGTCCTTGCCTGGAGAATCCCATGGACAGAGGACCTTGGCAGTCTATAGTCCATGGGGTTGCAAAGAGTTGGAGACCCCTGAGCGACTAAACACAAGAAGTATAGACGGCGGGCAAACATCCCTGCCAGAACATCATCTTGAGAAAGAGACATGATGTGGATCCTGGGTCTTTGAGAAACAGTGAGTGTTTCAGTTTAGCTTAGAGCTGAGTCTCACGGAGCGTGGGGTGGAAGAGGACTCTGACGGAGCCCTCGTGCTGCGTTTCGGCAAATTGCCCCGATAGGAAGAAGTGCATAGTCTGTATGGAATAGCTGTGGGCTTTTCCGTTTGCTTTAGACTTCATGTCATCAATTATTTGCCAACTAAGAGCCTTCAAGGAAATTAACTGGATGGGGAGGGCCTTCCCTGGTGGCCCAGTGGTTAAGACTTCGCTTTCCAATGCAGGGGGTGTGGGTTCAATCCCTGGTCAGGGAGCTAAGATTTCGCTTTCCAATGCAGGGGGTGTGGGTTCAATCCATGGTCAGGGAGCTAAGATCCCACTTGCCTTGTGGCCAAAAAAACCAGGAAACAGAAACGGTATTGTAACAAATTCAATAAAGGCCATTGTAACAAAATTTAATAAACAATTTAAAACAGCCCACATCAAAAAAAAAATCTTTAAAAAAAAAGAAAGAACATTAATGTGAACATGATAAATTGGATTGATTCCCATTTGGGAAAAATTAATGGGGTTCACGGGTTTGATCCCTGGGTGGGGAAGATCCCCTGGAGGAGGGCATGGCAACCCACTTCAGTATTCTTGCCAGGAGAATCCCATGGACAGAGGAGCCTGGTGGGCTACATACAGTTCATGGAGTCAGAAAGAGACACCACTGAATCGACTTAGCCTGTACACACAGGCACGTCCTTTAGTAAGAAGGGGGAAGTTGAAAGATGAAGTCGTTATTTCTTTTCCAGATGTTGAACTGAAACCATCAGGCTGATTTCATTAGAAATGAACTGGATTCTATTCACCGTCACCAGATTCAGAAATAATTGCATGTTTTTAAAAAAATGTATCTCTTCTGTTATTTCAAAGTTTAACTTTTTTGACTATTAGATACTTATAGATATGATCTGAAAGATCCACTGGAGAAGGTAGCCACTCCAGTATTCTTGGGCTCCCGTGGTGGCTCAGCTGGTAAAGAATCCACCTGCAATGTGGGAGACCTGGGTTTGATCCCTGGGTTGGGAAGATTCCCCTCGAGAAGGGAAAGGCTACCCTCTCCAGGATTCTGGCCTGGAGAATTCCACGGACGGCATAGTCCATGGGGTCACAAAGAGTCGGACACGACTGGGCGACTTTCACTTGAGCTAAAGACACCAAAAGAATAATGGATACACAACAAGGCCTTATTACAGAGCATAGGGAACTATATTTAATACCCTATGATAAAACATCCTCGAGAAGAAAAAATATATATAAACTGAATCACTTTGCCATACAGTGGAAATGAACAGTGTTAACATTTCTACTGTAAAGTAAGCCTGGCATGCTGCAGTCCATGGGGTTGCAAAGAGTCAGACACAACTGAGCGGCTGAACTAAACTGGAATCCACTGTACTCCACCTTAAAAACATGCCAGTCACATTCATAGACAGAAAGTCAAACAGCGGTTGCCAGGGGCTGAGGGTAGAGAGGAATGGGGATGGATTGTTTAGTGGGTACCAAGTTTCTGCTCAAGAAGATGAAAAGGCTCTTGAGATGGATGGTGGTGATGATTCTGCAATACGAACACACTAAATGTTACTGAACTGTGTGCTTTAAAAAAAAAATGCTTAAAATGGTAAATTGCATGCTGCGTTTTACCACAATAAAAATGTTTTCAAGGCCTTGCCTGGCGGTCCAGTGGTTAAGACTCTGCACTTCAAATGCAGGGGGTCGGGCTGAGGGTCTGAGCCCTGCTTGGGGAACAGGATCCTATATGCTTTGTAGTACAGCCAACAAAAAAAAGTTTCAGTTATAAAATGGATACATGTGTGCGTGCTCTGTCGCTCAGTCGTGTCTGACTCTTTGCGAACCCATGGACTGTAGCCCTCCAGGCTCCTCTGTCCGTGGGATTCTCCAGGCAAGAAGACTGGAGTGGGTTGCATGCCCTCCTCCAGGCTGGCTGATACATACAAAGGCATAAACCGGAGATTCTTATTTTGATTTCAAGATGCTTTGGGGCAACCCCAAACATGTGCTGCTTGCAGACTGGGGAAAGGTTTATTAGCCTCCTATAAAATCTTTCTCACTTGGCCCGAGTGGAGGCCATAAAGACCCCCACCCAGAAAAACTGTCCGTTGCTACAAAAGCCAGGAACGTCCAGAAGCAAAGTCCTGGCTGGCCTGCAAAGCTATGCATCTGGACGTGGGGGGACCCAGAGGGATTGCTCACAGAGGTGGCTACCCGGGAGGACCTTGGCTCTCCACCAAGGACAGCCAGAGACAGAGCCCGCTGCACCCCACCCGGGAGTCAGCAAGAATCACAGACACAGAAAACGACAACTCTAGAGCACAGAGAACAGGGCAGTGGTTCAGACGATGCTGCTGTTGCTCCTGACCGTAGAAGCCAGCAAGAGGAAACAGGCAGGAGATGGTGAAAGAAAAAAAGGCACAGGTTTCCTTGCAAAACCAGGCAAAAGAGAAAAGACCCCGTTGCGGTTGTTCTGTCACTCCATCACGTGCAACTCTTTGCGACCCCATGGACCGCAGCACGCCAGGCCTCCCTGTCCATCACCAACTCTCGGAGTGTGCTCAAATTCACATCCATCAGGTTGGTGATGCCGTCCAACCATCTCATCCTCTGTCGTCCCCCTCTCCTCCCGCCCTCAATCTTTCCCAGCATCAGAGTCTTCTCAAATGCGTCAGTTCTTCTCATCAGGTGGCCAGAGTATTGGAGCTTCAGTTTCAGCATCAGTCCTTCCAATGAACACCCAGGACTGATTTCTTTTAGGATGGACTGGTTGGATCTCCTTGCAGTCTAGGGAGCTCTCAAGAATCTTCTCCAACACCACAGTTCAAAAGCATCAATTCTTCGGCGCTCAGCTTTCTTTATGGTCCAACTCCCACATCTGTACACGACTCCTGGAAAGACCCTGTGGGTACACACAGAAGACTCTCAAAGTGCGAATGTTCAATGCGATGAATGGAAATCTCATTAGTCTAAACGTTTCAGCGACTTTCGATGCCATCTCCAAGCCAACAAAGCTGTTGCTGACTGCCAGCCAATTTGCCAGGATAAATAAAGCCGGCTGGACCCCTCCTGGCTTGGAGAACCACTTTTCTGCTAAGGGTGGTGCCTAGGAAGCTTGGGCTTTGACCAAGAGCTCACTGAAGCCACATGCCTATAGAATGAATCACGCTGAGGCCAGAATCTCGATAAACGCACCGGCAGAGAGAGGAACGGCGTGAATTATGTGGGTGGGCAGCAGCAGTGAAGACTGGTAGGTTTGTATTTTCTTTTTCACGGACTGTAACCATGGAAACCCAAAAGGAAGGGTCAGGCAGAACAGCTAAGACTGCCGTCAGTTACGGGAAACCCTCCATTATAATTCGGTTTGGTTTTGTTTTACTCTGAGAGTAACGTGGTGCAAAAATAGCAGAAGTCAGATACGCCAGGGATGCAGAAACATTCAAACCAAGGTCCTGGGGCACAGCGTGGGGAGATTAAGTGCGGCATAAAAGGAATTCTGTCATTAAAGGGCTACCTGGGGCAGGGGGATGGGGCTTGGCTGGGGCTCCAGTGGTTAAGACTCTGCCTTCCGATGTGAGGGATGTAGATTTGATCCCTGGTAAGGAAGCTAAGATCTCATATACCTCCAAGGCAAAAAAAACAAAACAAAACAAAACCAAGGCATAAAACAGGAGCAGTGTGTGCGTGCAGGCTCAGGCGTGTCTGACTCCCTGTGACCCCGTGGACTGTAGCCCTGCCAGGCTCCTCTGTGCATGGCACTCTGCAGACAAAAATATTGGAACGGGTTGCCGTTTCCTCCTCCAGGGGATCTTCCTGACCCAGGGCTCGAACCCGGGTCTCCTGCATTAGCAGGCGGATTCGTTACCACTGAGCCTCCTGGGAAGCCCAAAACAGAAACAATATTGTAATAAATTCAAGAAAGACTTCAAAAAACAATTCACATCAAAAAAAAAAAAAAATGGGGGAAAAAAGGAATACACTGGCATTATTCAGACAAAAACTTGCATCAAAATCAAACCTATCAAGACTTCAAATATCCTGAGGCTTCCCTGGTGGCTCAGTCAGTAAAGAATCTGCTTACCAGTGCAGGAGACCCAGGTTGGATCCCTGGGTTGGGGAAGATCCCCTGGAGAAGGAAATGGCAACCCACTGCGGTATTCTTGCCTGGAGAATCCCCATGGACAGAGAGAGGAGCCTGGCGGGCTACAGTCCACAGGGTCACAGAGTCGGACATGACTGAAGCGACTGAACGTTTTACTTTATGACGTTGGGTTTCAATTAACGCAACAAGTGTGCAGGGCTGGAGGTGCATGGTGATGTGTGCAAACATATACAAGCGTAGACAACACAACAAGGGTCTCTGTAGACACTTGGTTGCCGAAGATGTAGTCCCCAGCAGGCAGGTAACTGGCAGAGAGACTGGGAAACAGCAGGTAATAACATGTGAGTGACGCATACGCAGGAAGGAGGAGGGGAAGTTGCATTTGGGGTGGGGGAACTTAGTAAGGTGTCAGGGGCAAAATGACTCTTGGAAGCTGGGGGCTTCTCATTGAAGTAGTCCATCACCCAGAGAAGGCAGAGAGAGGGTCGGAGGCGAGAGTGTGGTCAGAGAGAGGCAGGGGATGAGGGGGAAAAGCAGACGGACCCGGAGGACTTGCAGACACGAGACTGGGGGAAAGCCGGCGGGAAACCCACCAAAGCAGACACAGGTCAATGACCCTCTCATCGTTGCTGTTGTAGTTTGGTCGCTCAGTCGTGTCCGACTCTTTGGGACCCCATGGACCGCAGCACGCCAGGCTTCCTTGTCCATCACCAACTCCCGGAGCTTGCTCAAACTCACATCCATCGAGTCGGTGATGTCATTCAACCATCTCATCCTCTGTCGTCCCCTTCTCCTCCTGCCTTCAATCTTTCCTAGCATCAGGGTCTTTTCCAATGAGTCAGCTCTTCCCATTAGGTGGCCAAAGCATTGGAGCTTCAGCTTCAGCATCAGTCCTTCCAAAGAACGCCCAGGACTGATCCCCTTTAGGATGGACTGGTTGGATCTCCTTGCAGTCCAAGGGACTCTCGAGAATCTTTTCCAACACCACAGTTCAAAAGCATCAGTTCTTCAGCACTCAACCTTCTTTATGGTCCAACTCTCACATCTGTATGTGACTACTGGAAAAACCACAGCTTTGACTAGATGGATCTTTGTTGGCAAAGTGATGTCTCCACTTTTTAATAGGCTGTCTAGGTTCATCATAGCTTTCCTCCCAAGGAGCAAGCGTCTTTTAATTTCATGGCTGCAGTCACTATCTGCAGTGATTTTGGAGCCCAAGAAAATAGTCTCTCACTGTTTCCACTGTTTCCCCATCTATTTGCCATAAAGGGATGGGACCGGATGCCATGATCTCTGTTTTTTGAAAGTTGAGTTTTCAGCCAGCTTCTTCACTCTCCTCTTTCACCCTCATCAAGAGGCTCTTTAGTTCGTCTTCGCCTTCTGCCGTAAGCGTGGTGTCATCTACGTATCTGAGGTTGCTGTTATTTCTGTGATGATGTAGGTAGATAGATGATAAGACAGAGGCAGATAAGAGTGCTGAGACTCGGATGATATATACAGAGATGATAAAAAGATAGGTGATCGATAGTTGACATTGATAGGTACACATAGAGATAGATGATAGATAAATAGGTGAATATAGGTAGATGATATAGCCAGAGAGACATAGATGGATAAGAGATAGACAGACAGATGTGATCTCTGACGCTAAGTCAGGGATTCTCAGCCTCTGCACTGCTGGCATCTGGGGGCCGGACGACTCTCTGAAGTGGGGCGTCCTGTGCATTGTGGGTGTGGAGCAGCATCCCAGGTCTCCCCCCGGGAGCCCCTTCCCGCAGCGGTGACAGCCAAGAGCGTCCACAGATAGTCAAAGGCCGCAGGGACGTGGAGACGCCACAGAACCGCTCCTGTTTGACGGCTGCTCTCTGAGACGCCAGAGAACTCTTCCCGCAGCCGTAGACACGCTCCGCCTGACCGTCTCCATTCTATTGCTCAGAACTGCAACCTGGACCGGCTCAACCCCACGGGCTGCATGGAGCTCATCAGAGTCCTCGTGAGGGTTTCACACGCCCGCCGTCCTAAGGCTGATACGGGGTGAACTCTCGCCCCTCCTTAAAGCTTTCTGGGTCCCCTATTTTGATTCTGTTTGACCACAGACGGGGCTCAGTGGTCAAGAATCTGCCTGCCAATGCAGGAGATGCCAGTTCGATCCCTGGGTCGGGAAGATCCCCTTGGAAGGAGGAAATGGCAAACCCACTCCAGTATTCTTGTCTGGAGAATCCCCATGGACGGAGAAGCCTGTTGGGCTACAGTCTACGGGGGTCACAAAGAGTCGGACACGACTGAGCTTGCACGCACGTGACCACAAACACATCTAAACGGGGCTCGCCTTTGCATGTGTGTCTCTGAGGGGATTAAGAACGCTTTGCCTCACCGCGTCGGACAAAGCCCACTAGCAAGACACGGCCGTGCAGCATGATCCAAGTTCCTTAAGATTTTCAGACTCATTATATAGCTCCTCTCTTTGCCTGCCAGGAGAACAGGCTTTCAGGAGAGCTAAACAAACCCAAGTCCAGATGTTGACTCAGCCCTGAAACTGAACTCCTTTCTGCCAGGATGAAAGAAATGCACAAGATCTGCGTCAACCCTATGGTTAAACCCAGAGGGCAACACGTCTACCAAACCCCTGAGCAATGAGGGCATTGGCGAGTCGGCAGTTTTCCAAGTAACCCACCCTGGGCCACAGAACTGAATGATTCACCAAACTGAATAATAAGGCCAGAGTGAATTCCCGCTACAGTTTAACAGCTTGGCCGTTTCCTTCTCAAACGCCCATGCGTATGATCTCCATTTTATGGATCTGAATCTGAGTTTTAATAGCAGTCTGATTATTTTTTCGCTTCCCCTGGTGGCTCAGCTGGTAAGGAAGCCGCCTGCAATGCAGGAGACCTGGGTTCGATCCCTGGGTTGGGAAGATCCCCCTGGAGAAGGGAAAGGCTCCCCACTCCAGTATTCTGGCCTGGAGAA
>NW_011475971.1:4151-6642 GCF_000754665.1 Bison bison bison | reverse complement strand
AGCGACCCCATGGACGGCAGCCTACCAGGCTCCTCCGCCCATGGGATTTTCCAGGCAAGAGTACTGGAGTGGGAGGTGATTGGTAGAAAGATATAAATAATAGAAATGTAGGTTGCTAGATACAGATAGTAAATAGGAAGGTAGATACATAGGTAGAAAGATCCAGAAGATACAAAGATAGAAATACATGATAGATAGATAAAAAGATAGATGATAGATCTGTATACAAACATAGGTAGATACACAGATACAGACAATAGATAGAGATTATGGAAAGATAGAGATAATACATAGATGACAGATATAATGAGGTGTCTCAAATTGCAAAAAAAAAAAAATCACATCTCTCTTTATTCTCTGTTTTGAAAACCACAACATGATTTCAATATGGGTTTTGCTTTTTTTTTTTTTAAGAAAAAAATTCAGCTTGTATGTTACAAGCCATTTAGTAGTTGAGGTTGCCAGCTTCAAGAACTGAAAGCAAGGAACTTGAATCTGCTTTTACGGACAGGAAGTCTCAGATGGGTTACAGATTCGGCTGTGTCTGAAACAACAAACGAAGCGTGATCTCCAGAGGTGAAGGC
The DNA here is from genome assembly GCF_000754665.1 of Bison bison bison. Lineage (NCBI taxonomy): Eukaryota > Metazoa > Chordata > Mammalia > Artiodactyla > Bovidae > Bison > Bison bison. The sequence continues at coordinate 6,058 of NW_011475971.1, read as the reverse complement.
GACCACGGGTCGTCAAAAATGCAGCGTGCTCTTCTTCTGTTCGGGGAAATGTCTCTACATGGCCCTGAGAAAATGAACACTGTTCCCTGAGAAAGCATTGCTTCTAATGTTACAGACACACACTTCTAATGTTACAGATCTAATGTTCAGATCTGTAGCATCTGCATGTTACAGATTCAGATACACTAAATCAGAGTATGTGATTTAGTGAAACGTAAGCAAAATAGCTCTCAGGGCCCAAAGGAATGGCGTAAAACAAGAAGGGTGTGCAAAGGTTTCAGGTTCTCGGTGCGTGTCCCAAGGAAGTTTGGCCTCCTCTAGGTTATATTTACTCTGCGACGGGTGATTAAAATATCATCTTGCCTGCATAGCTTCCACCTGAATGGGTCCCTCAGGAATCTAATATATGCCCAGCATCGGTACTAGACCACGGACCATCCTGTCTGCTTGTCGCCAGGTTAATCTCATGAATAGCATCCTTTGGATCGCCTTCACGCAGGGATAAACCCTTAATCACCACCCACAGTCAGCAGGAACACCACCTCAACGGAACCCAACCATTAACCCACACCCACCACCGCAGGGTCGAAACCATCTCTGAAGCCTCTTCCATTTCCTCCCAAACAAAGGTGACCCCAGCAAGGTCTATTGTGGTTTAATCGCTCAGTCGTGTCTGACTCTTTAGCGACTCCAGAGACTGTAGCCCATCAGGCTGCTCTGTCCATGGGATTCTCCAGGCAAGAATACCGCAGTGGGTTACTTTGCCCTCCTCCAGGGGGATCTTCCCCACCCAGGAATTGAACCCGCAGCGTCTCCTGCAATGGCAGGCGAGTTCTTTACCACTGAGCCACTAGGAATGTGCCCAGCTAACGTTGCCTGCCCCGAATAAAACAGAAACGGGTTCTGAAGGCCACCAGATTTGAGCTTCTCACTTTTTATTCCTCCCAGACGAGCTTTCACCACGGCCGTTTCATCACAGTGCCTGGGTGGAGGGAGTAGGGCATGGGGAAATCTCCTATGATTCTTTTTCCCGCCCCAACACTACTCTCTGTGAAATCCAACTTATTACAGCATACGCCTGGTATGTCCTGAGGACTCTTCTGGGGGCGGTGTATGTAACCGGCGTGTTGGACAAGCATGATTCACGGGGGTGAAAGCAGAAAGCAATTCTGTTTCATCTCCTAGTATCGCTTTCTGAGCTTCCCAGGTGGCTCAGGGGTAAAGAACCTGCCTGACGATACTGACAATCCGGGTTTGATCCCTGGGTCGGGAAGATCCCCCTGGAGGAGGGAATGGAGACCCACTCCAGGATTCTCGCCTGGAGCATCCCATGGACAGGGTAGCCTGCCAAGGCTACATCCATGTGGTCGCAGAGAGTCCGACATGACTTAGACTGTACAACAACAACCCTCCCTTTCAAATATATTCGGAGGGTGAGAAGGGGCTTTTTTGGAGACATCTGGAGGGAATCACAGGTGGTCTCCTGACTTTTTCTTGCTGGCCTTTTTTTTTTTTTCTCTTGCATCTTCTTCTTTGTCCTAACACATTCTACAGTCGAATCATATCTTCGCAAGGTCCCAACGCTAAAGACACAGTCATGCCACATCCCAGGCTGTATGCCCGCTCCTGCATACTCACAACCTCACACACACACACACACAGACACACACACGCTGCCGTTCTTATCCGCAAACCAACATACTGCCTGTGACAGCCAAATGCCAGCCACTTTAGACGGGATTTGTACTCCAACTTACTCCCCCACGGGATCAAGGGATTTGAGCTGGCTTCCGATGAAATCACAGCCCCGCCTGGTCCTTCAGCTAAAGACAGGGCAATGCCCAGCAGGTGTGAGACCAGAGAGACCCCCTGAGCTGCCCAGGTGCCTGGAGGAATTTGCATTTCAG
>NW_011475971.1:0-2294 GCF_000754665.1 Bison bison bison | reverse complement strand
AAGAAGGAGAGAGACACTGAGCGGCACTCAGAGGTCAGGAATCTTGCAATCAGTCGCCCAGACGTCTTTGAACAACGTGGCTGGTTTCCTGGCACCCGGACCTGGAAACTTAGCTCGAGGTTATCAGAGTACAGGAGAGACAAGAGACTCAGCCCGCCTGCCAGCAAGACCACAGACTCTGCAAGGACTCAGCCTGAAGGATGATGCAAAGGGTTTTTTTGTTGTTTTTTTTTTAATCGCAGATGTTCACAGAACTGCTTTCAACTTCAGCTAAAGAGAAACCATGCAGGAAACAGGCTTTCCAGAAAAGGAGAAAAGAGCTCCTTTGTGGTAAATGAGGTTCTGTCCAAACGCTGGGCGTCTTTTTCAGAATAAACAAACTTCAAAGGACCTTTCCCTAATGCCAAGGAAAAGCACTGTTGAGAGGCAACATTTCACAACCTGGGTCTGTGATTTAAAATATAAAATAATGCTAATCATTAAGGAAAAAAAAGAAAGACCGTCTTGCCTTCCATTTGGAATCACTCGTATATGTGTAAACATACAAAAAAAATTAGGATTTTACTAGGAAGAAAACAAGAAGGAATGTGCAGGAAGCAAAGCATTGTCTCCTTAAGGTTAATTGGTTAGATTTATCCATGATGTGTTGCTGGATTTAGTACCTAAGTCAAATGCAAGTCTTTGTAATCCCATGGAGTCCTCTGTCCATGGGAGTCTCCAGGAAAGAATACTGGTGTGGGTGGCCATGCCCTCCTCCAGGGGATCTTCCCGACCCCAGGGACTGTACCCAGCTCTCCCACATTGCAGGTGGATTCTTTACCATCTGAACCACCAAGGAAGCCCAGATTCCGCCATAGTCATCTACTTTTCAGGGAAGCCCTGGGTATCTTATGAGAATCCAGGGGGATATGTCGTGAGTATTCATTGGAAGGACTGATGCTGAAGCTGAAAACTGCGATACTTTGGCCCCCTGATTCAAAGAACTGACTCATTGGAAAAGACCCTGATGCCGGGAGAGACTGAAGGCAGGAGGAGAAGGGGACGATAGAGGATGAGCTGGTTGGATGGCATCACCGACTCGATGGACTTCATTTTGAGTAAACTCTGGGAGTTGGTGATGGACAGGGAGGCTTGGCGTGCTGCAGTCCATGGGGTCGCAAAGAATCAGACACGACTGACCGCCTAAACTGAACTGAGCTGATGGGGATATACGGCTTTTCTGGGGGAGATCCCCTGGAGGAGGGCATGGCAACCTACTCCAGTATTCTTGCCTGGAGAATCCCGTGGACAAAGGAGCCTTGCGGGCTACAGTCCCTGGTGTGGTAAAGAGTTGGAGGCGGCTGAGCGACTAACACACAGTTGATTTACAAGCTGTGTCACTCTCCGGTGTACCGGAGCTCATTCTCGGGCACACGTGTGCCGGGCGGGGACCCTCTCTGCGTCCAGAGACGCTCTCTGGCTTGCAGTTCTCCGTGGCCGTGGGGGTTGGGACGCTGGGTTCGACTCCCACAGCACCTCTGAGCTGCTGGTGCCAGCGGCCTTGAGGCAGAGAAGGGTACCGACTAGACCCAAAGCGAGAGATACAGCCAGTGCCTTGGTGAGGTTTCCTGGCCCCGTGAGAACTCAGAAGAGCCAAGAAAGAAAACTTGAGTCCATCTTTTTTTTTGTTTTTAGTTTTATTTATTTTATTTTTGCTTGCACTCTGTTGCAGCGAGCCGGGGACGGCTCTCCGGTGGCGGTGGGCGGGCTTCTCACTTCTCTCTTGTGGCTCCCAGGCTCTAGGACACGCGGGCTCAGTAGCTGTGATGCGTGGCTTTGTCGCCCTGCGGCGTGTGGGATCTTCTCGGACCGAGGCTTGGACCCACATCCCCTGCATCGGCAGGCAGATTCGTATCCACTGGAGCCCCAGGAAAGTCCTCACGTCCATCTGCAAAGATGCTGAGACAAGTCTCTCTAAGGGAGCACGCTGTTTCTATACACAATGGAGTATTACTCAGCCATTAAAAAGAACGCATTTGAATCAGTTCTAATGATGTGGATGGAACTGGAGCCTGTTATACAGAGCAAAGTCAGTCAGAAAACACCAATACAGGATATTAACGCATATATATGGAATTTAGAAAGATGGTAACGATGACCCCATATGCGAGACAGCAAAAAAGACAGATGTATAGAACAGTCTTTTGGACTCTGTGGGAGAAGGCAAGGGTGGGATGATTTGAGAGAATAGCATTGAAACATGTATATTACCATATGTGAAATAGATCACCAGTCCAGGTTCCAGTCCAGGTTCC
>NW_011475970.1:25970-30005 GCF_000754665.1 Bison bison bison | reverse complement strand
GGAAAGGGGCGGGAGCAGCGGCTGAGGCTGCGCCTGACCAAGCTGCAGCAGGAGCGGGCGCGGGAGAAGCGGGCCCAGGCCGACGCCCGGCAGACCCTGAAGGAGCATGTGCAGGACTTTGCCATGCAGCTGAGCAGCAGCATGGCCTGAGGGGCCCGTCCAGCAGCACTTGGCCTGTGGATCCACCTGGAGAGGGAGCTGCCCCTAGCTGTGTCCGCCACAATAAAGGGGATCCCAGAAAGCCCTGCTCTCTGGCTCAGCTGAGGGCTGGGGCCCCGCCCCCTGGGTACCATGTCCATCTCCCCTGACTGGCTGTAGCCCCCAGAGGGCTCAGCCCTGCAGTCACGGTGATTCCCAAGCCCCCAGGCCGGCGAGGTCCACCTCTCTCAGGCCATTGGCTGAACTTGCTGTCTCCAGGTGAGCACCCCTAGACTAAGGCTGTCCACCCACCCACCACACCCAGGGCTTGTCAGTCAGGCTGGAGGTGTGGCAGGCCCTGTGTTTATCCTGGGGGCACAACCCGAGGCAGGAAACGAGCTTTAAGGCTCAGAAGACCGTTTCCCCCTCAAGTGGCTTCCTGGCAGCCTGAGCACAAGAGCTGTTGTTCCCACAAGGGAGGCAGAGTGGTGCCTCACCCACTGGGATGGCCGCAGGACAGAGGATGGGGCGGCCCGGCCCTTCCCAGGCAGGAGCCTCCAGGCAGCCCAAGAGTCAGGCAGCCAGCAAGGGACCGGGAGAGGCCCGAGGCCGGCCTTCATTCTTCCCCGCAGCCCTCCGTGGGGTGGTGAGTGAACAGAGAGCCACGCGAGGCTGGTGTGTCCTGAGCCCTCGGGCCGCCTGGCCTGGCCTGGCCTTGGGAGGACTGTGCGACAAGCTGTGGGTGCAGGTAGCGTTGCTGTGGCTTTAATGGAGGCAAGCCTATTGACAATAAATAGGGGGACAAGCGGGGACCTGGCACGTCTCTGACTTCCGGGACACCCAGGGCCCCGACGTGCACCTGCGCCGGGGGGCCTGGCTGTCCGGAGATGCTGACCCCTCCGGCTGGGAGCTGAGCTCAGAGCCCTTCCCGCCTCACAATTCATCCGGAGTTGGACTCCACCTGCCCAAGCTCTGGGTGGCAGGACAGGACCCTTACACCGACCTTGATGAGGGTTGGGGGTTGCTGTACGGCCCACATCAAGGCGTCTTGGCAACGTGACCCATGGCTTGGCAGGAGGCACAAGCCATGCTGGGTCCCTGCAAGACGGTAGGGGACCCAAAGCCAGTTCCCTGACAGGCTCCTTGCCCCTCTGGGCCCTGGCCAGGCCCTTCCTCCTGTGGAGTCCTCACCATTGAGGCCTGGCATCCCACCCTGGGAGAGGCTGCAAGCCAGAGACCTGCTTCACTGTCCGTTTCCTGGGGGACGTGTATCCTCAGCAATGAGATGGGGGGTTTGAGACACCCCCGTGTCCACTCAGCTCCCTTCGGGAGGCTCTGGACACTGGACCCCCTAAGCTGCAGGCCCAAGTGTGACCGGCACAGTCTGCAGCGGGCAGGGCAGCATCACTTGGGCCCTCATATGTCGGCCCCCAGCTCTGCACACTGCTTGTCTGAGATGTGGGAGGCCAGCGAATCGATGATGTCCAGCAGCAGCTGCTGGCTCAGCGAGCGCAGCGTGGGCAGCTTGGAAACCTGCGGAGGCAACCAGAGGCCAGAGGATAGAACCAGGTTCTCCCTTCTGCCCTGGGCCAGGCAACCGCGGTCTTCTGGGGGGCGGGGAGCGGCCAGCGGGTGGACCTCTCCGTCTGGTTACCCCCAGCGCCCACTGCTGCAGGGGGCCAGCCTCCAGCCCCCTGCACCCCACCCAGGCCTGGCTACCGACGGGAGTGCGCCCTGCAGGCAGGGCGGAGCCCTGACCTTGGTGAACTGGTGCACGATGATGTGCAGGCAGTGCCGCTTCATGTCCAGGGCCTGCGTCTTGTCCGCCGCCTCCAGGATCTGCAACAGCGGGCTCCCTGAGGCGCTGCCCCGGCCGCCCGCCCCGCCCCCGCCCGGACGTGGAGGGCCAGGGCCGCACCTGTAGCACGTTCTGCACCGTCACGTTCATCTCCAGGTTCTGCTTGCAGTAGGCCTGCAGCCGGTTGTTGTAGAAGCCGTAGTAGTAGGGCGCCGAGAACAAGTAGCTGGGGGCTGGTTAAGGAGCCGCCGGCCAAGCGAGCCTGCCTCCCCTCCACCCTGAGCCTGGGCTGCCCCGCCTCAGGACAGGAGGGGCCTGCCCACCACCAGGACGCGGGGCTCCCATCCAGGCAGGGCAGACCTGCCCTCTGCCTGGGCTCTGAACCACTTGGGGGTCCAGGGCCCAATTCAGGATCCAAAGAACACCCGAGGCTCCTCTCCCAAGGAAAGTCCCCCACACACCTGCAGACCCATCCTCGCCCTCCCCTGCACCGACCAGCACGGAGCAGACATGGCTGGGAGCCACGTGTCCTCGAAGCCCCCCATCCCTCCTGGCTGCAGACCCCTCTGAGCTGGACCCACTGCTCCAGAGAGCTCAGGGGAGACGGGGCCACCAGGAATCCTTGGGAAACCGCCCAGCCCCTGGCTGGCGGGGTCCAAGGCTGCCGGGCGTGGCCGGAAGCCTGAGGCTAGGATGCAGGGAGTCCTCGGGTGGCATGTTGACCTCGCCATAGTAGATGTAGCGCAGCATGGACTCGAAGGCCTGCCTGCTGGGCACCATCTCCCCAATGGAGATGTTCACCTGGCCGTCCTCGGGCATGAAGGACCGGAACATGGCCTCGAAGTAGCTGCGGGCGGCAGGCAGCCTCAGCAAGGCAGCCAGCGCCCGACCCGAGCCCACGCGCCACACCCCACCCACCTGGAGCGGGCGGCCAGGATGGCCTTGTGGGCTGGCCGCGGGTGCCCGTCCAGCAGGAGGGTGATGTCGCAGAACTCCGCGCCCGCGCCCTCCAAGTATGCCTTCATGTCCTGGATCAGAGACGTGCCTGGGGGCATGGAGGGAGCCTGTTAGAGGGCTGCTCCTGACTTAGGGCTTGATACCCGCCCCCTGGGCATCTGGCACGTGGCCTTGCTCCCCCCAACAAGCCCCTCCCCCTGCTTTGGCCCTTGGGGCTCCACCCCCACCCGCAGCCCGGCCTCCTCTCTGACTTGGCCCCCAGAGCCCGCCCCGCCCCTGTGCTGTGTCACCTGGAGCCGGGGCCAGAGGGTGAAGGAGCCTAAGGTCCCTTCCCGGCTCGGTGGGGACAGGAGAGGGAGGCACCGAGCATCTGAGGGCCGCGCCCACCCCTCATCAGGCCCCAGACCTGGGCGCACCTGGAAGAAAAGCTGACCCACTAAAGACAGACCCCAGGCCTGGCGCCCCCCTCAGGGCAGCAGCTGCCAGCAAGGGCCCGTGTGCCCCCGGGAACGCCCCCGGAGGTGCAGCCCTGGCGCCCAGCCCACCTGGCGGGGCTCCGCCTTGCCCGAGCATGAGTCGCCCACAGTTGGACCCTGTGCCCAAGGTGCCCTCTGCCCTCAGAAGAGGCGGGCTCCCTACCGATGTCCACCGGCTGGTCGGAGGGGGCGCGGGGCGGCGGCTGCTGCTTCCGCCGCACAATCTCCACGATCAGAGGGGAGGAGAGGCGCTCGAATTCCTTCATCATGATCACCTGGTTGAAGTGCGACTCCTTCACCACGAAGTTCAGGCAGTGCTCCTGCACACAGGCGGTGGGCCCCAGTCAGGACCCCTGGGCCGGGCCCGCAGCGGGAGGGGCGGGGGCGGGGGCCGTCGGGGGACCCTGGCGTACCTTGAGCTGGCCCAGCTGCAGCCGGGCGGCGCTCTCGCACACGACCAGCACGTTCTGCAGGTCCACCGAGGCCTCGATGTACTGGCGACACAGCTGCTCTAGGCGGCAGAGCTGGAAGCCCAGCGCGAGCTTGTACACGTCCATGATGAGCAGCACGTCCTCCACGTGACCTGCGCCCCCAGAGCCCCCGTGAGCCTTGGGCCGCGCGGGGGAACTGGGCCTGGGAGCCAGAGGCCGCCCCGCCTGCCCACCT
>NW_011475970.1:24710-25282 GCF_000754665.1 Bison bison bison | reverse complement strand
GGGCAGGTGGGGGCACCTACCTCACCCAGCACGAACTCCACGTCGCAGAACTGGCGGCTCTCCCACAGCCGCCCGTAGTCTTCGTGCAGCGTGCACTTGGGGTAGCAGGAGAACTGCGAGCAGAGACCCCGCTGCTGGCCGGCGCGGCGCAGCCCGCCGTCCCGGCCCACGAGCGCCCGCCCCCACCCCGGCCTCGGCGTCCGGGCTCTCCGCGGCAGGCCACCCACCTGGAACCTGTACATCTCCCCGCTTCGGATGTTGTTGTCCACTGTGCCCCCGAAGATGTACATGGCGTCCGAGATGACGGCGGCCGCGTGGAAGAGTCTTCCGCTGGGCAGCTGCGTGGAGAGGGGTCAGTCAGCGTAAGGGAGGGGAAGGCCGGGGGGTGTCCGGCGGCGGGGCTGCCTGAGGCCCCGCGCCGGCCAGGCTGTAAACGAGGACGGCACCCGTGGCCTGGAAGAGCAGGGGATCACAGGACAGGAGACCAGACGCCCCCCTCCCCAGAAAAACCACGTGTGGGGGGAGGTGGGGCCTGTGTGCGCAGAAGGGAAGGGTAGGACTTGGGCCCCGCG
>NW_011475970.1:23855-24185 GCF_000754665.1 Bison bison bison | reverse complement strand
TCCCGGAACTTCTTGCAGCCGGCCCGCTCCTCGGAGCCAGGAGCGGGCACCTCCTCGGAAGCAGACGCTCGCTCTGGCATCTCGGCCCCGCCTACCTGGGGGTGATAGGTGCGAGCAGAGGCCCTCAGCAAGGGCTGGGCCGGCGGCGGAAGGCCGCTGCTGGCCCCACCCAGCATGCAGATGCTGGGTGCTGGGTGCTGGGGCCACAGCGTGGGTGTAGGAGGGGCCGGAAAACGGGGGGCTCCCCCGGCATGGCGGAGACGGGATCCAGGCCTTGTTCATGCGCACATCCCGGGAAGGTGCTCGGCACGGCGCACGCACAGCGCTGCC
>NW_011475970.1:19048-23755 GCF_000754665.1 Bison bison bison | reverse complement strand
GGGTTCGAACCCACACCCCCTGCCTTGGAAGGCGGAGTCTTAAGCACCCTGCGTGTGACCCCCCATGGAGCGGCGGCTCCGCCTGGGCTCTGAGCCCCCGCCCCAGTCCACCCTGGCGCCAGCCCCGTCTGGCCCCTCGGGACCACCGCGGGGTCCGCCTCAGCCTCAATCCCCCACAGAGCAGGCAGCAGGGGAGGGCTAGGGGCAGCTGTCCTCACGCTGGGACCCAGAGGAGCCCATCCAGGCTGCGCAGGGGCCTGCGCCAAGGTGGCCGGCTGCGTGTGCGGCCCACAGGGCAGCCCCTGGCGCGGGTGTGGAGCGCTGACGGGGGCTCCACCCACAGGGCACTCACGTCTGGTCCTTGAACTCGAACTGGAAGAGGTTGTTGGTTATCTTGGCCCCACTCTGGCCCGAGAAGACGAACATCCTGTCCCTGCACACGGCTGCGGGGAAGTTGCAGCAGGAGGGCGGGATCTCGCCGCTCTGGGCCACCTGCGTGGTGCGGAGGCCGCTCAGCCCTGCACCCGGCCCGGGCCACTGAGCTGCGGCTACGCTCACCCCGAGGAGTCACAGTCCACATCTGAACAACAGCTTAAAGCCCCCACGTGAACGGGCCCAGGGTCAACAGTTGGGGTGAAGCCCTCACGACAGGGGCAGCAGGGCAGCGGGCGGACAGACCACCCCAGAACCCAGCAGCGGTCGCCCCCATTGTGCCCAAGGAAGGACGCACTGTCCCCAGCTACGGAAGCCGCAGGCTTGGCGTGGCCGCCTCCCACCCCACGCCCCTCACCTCCTCCCAGCACGTGAGCTCCCGGTCCTGGAGGCCGATGGTCCACATGTCGTTCAACCTGCATCAGGACAGAGGGGGCAGGACCCCGCAGCTGGGCTGGTGGTCAGGGTGGGCCTGGGCCTGGCTAGGACAGAAGGCCCAGGAGGGAATCTGACCGGGGACTACAGAGTGGTCTCGGGGTGGGGGCTTTGGCTGGGGGCTGCCCCAACACTCCTGGGGCCACCATGAAGCCTGTGGCACTTGGGGCTTCTGGAACTGGCTGGGGTCCTTGGTGTTTTTGCAATCAGAACACAGCAATGTCAACGTTCCACAACAGGAAGGCGCCTGCTTCCCCCGCTCTGAGCTCCGAGGACACCAGCTACGGTCCTGAACATGCTTGACCAGCAGCCCAGACGTGGGGGGCCCACCACGCCTTCAGTCATCCCAGGAGTTTCAGGGGAGCTGGCACCTGTCCCTGGTGAGGGTCTGGTGGGGGGCCTCCACTCAGCAGCTTTCCCCAAGCCCCATCCACACACCCACCCTCCTGAGAAACCCAGCTCCCACCCCCTCCCCGGGGCAGGAGGGCCGCTCTGTCCCCCGGTGCGTCTCCGGGCCACGGCCTACCTGGCGTTGCCGTCGTAGCCCGCGAAGATCCACAGCTTGTCGCTATACACCGTGGCACCGTGGGCCGAGCGGGCGACTGGCAGCCTGGGGCGAGTGGAGGGCAGGGCTGGGGGCACCCTGGGCAGAGCTGAGCTGCACAGCCCCACGCAGCCCGGGTCCCAGCCCTGTGAGCCCCACCGCCCTGGGGCGGCCATGCCCACACCCGCTGACCCGGGCTGCTGGGAATAAGGGACTGGCAGAGTCTGAGCCCGCGAGGCCAGGGCACTGGACGAGGAGTCACACGTCCAAGGGCACAGAGCCCCCTCCAAGCCCCCGCCTGGTATCGAGGGGGTGCCTGTGAAGCAGGGTCAGAGAAGCGCCATCCGCAGAACACTGGGTCCTCTACCCTCTGGAGGGATCTACGGGAGCTAAGAGCCAGGGACGCATAAACGGGGCCGGCTGGCAGGTGACACGGACTCCCAGCTCGGGCCGCTGTGTGCCCTCTCTCAGGCTGCGGGCTCCTCATCTAGCTTTTAAAGTCTTCGCTGGATTTATCATAACACTGCTTCCGTTTTGTGCTTCCGTCCTTTGGCCGAGGCAAGTGGGATCGTAGCTCCCTGACCAGGGTTCGAACCCACACCCCCTGCCTTGGAAGGCGGAGTCTTAAGCCCTGGGCCGTCCTGGAAGGCCCCTTCATCTGTAACCCCACAGAGGCCAGTCCAGGCTGGCCACCCCCCAAGACCCAGCATGGCAGCCCGTACAACCCCAAGGTCTCAGCAGTCTCACCGTCCTTCAATTTTCCACTCTGTCCACTGGCCAGTTGCAAACTTGTATTCGAAGAGGTCGTTTTTGTTCTTCAGGTTTGAGTTGGAGTAAATGTCGCCAGTGTAGCCCCCTGTAAAGAGAGCAAGGAGCCCTCAAAGGCCAAGGTGTCAGTTTAATCTGCAAACCCAGGGGGCGGGGGCGGGATCTGCCCTCGGTCAGCGTGTCCCCCAGGACCCCTGCAGCCCATCAGCTCCTGCTCAAGGCTCTGGGGACAGCAGCCGAGCCACAGAGGCAGACGGTGCCCCCCTGGAGATCAGGACGGTCGGGGGAGGGGCCCCCGACCCAGCACATGCGCTGGAGGACGGGGCACAGAGAGGCTGGCCCAGCACAGCCCAGGGCCGAGGCTCGATGGGAGGCGCCTCTCACCGAAGACGAACATGCTGCTCCCGTAGACCACGGCAGAGTGGTGGTAGCGGGGGGCCGGAGGGGTCCCAGTGGTGAAGGCCCTGGGTGGGGGAAGGGGCATCAGGTGTCAGCGCGGGCAGCCCCATCACCCCCAAACTGCCCTCTACCTTCTTCCGATAGAAGCCTTAAAAAATGCCAACTAAGGAAAAAACAAGCAAGCACTAGACCTAACATGTAGCCCCTCTGCCAGAGACCGCCGTCCACAGCCAGGGTGTGCACCTCCCCGCCTTCCCCACAATTACGCCTCTGGGAATTTTCTGTAACTTCTCTATGCCCAACTCAGTGAACACGAATCTGAGCAAACTCCAAGAGACAGTGGGCTTCCTTGGTGGCTCAGCGGTAAAGTATCCGCCTGCAATGCGGCCCAGGAGCCAGCTGCAGGAAACCCAGGTTCGATCCTGGGGTCGGGAAGATGCCCTGGAGGAGGAGATGGCAACCCACTCCAGTCTTCTTGCCTGGAGAATCCCATGGACAGAGAAGCCTGGCTGCTACAGTTCACGGGGTCACAGAGAGTCGGACACGACTGAAGTGATGTAGCACAAAACCGCATCAGGAGACAGTTGAGGACAGGGAAGCCTGGCACGCAGCCTATGGGACTGCCAAGAGTCAGACTGGACTGAGCAGAGTGGGATCACGAGTTGGCATCCTGGCCACTCTGGAACCATCCCCTGCTGTGGCCCCAGGCTGCAGGTGTCCATGGGACTTATTCACGGAATTATATACCCATTTATATTGCTTTCCTGGGGCTGCTCCTTTTCAGACTTTTAACCGAAGCAATTTTTAACCATGAATTCAAAGTCTTGAGAGTGATTTTCCAGTTCATCCGTAACTCTTGGACACAGGTTACAATCAAGCGTGAGAGAAACATCACACAAACTGAAGTGACCCCAGCGCCACCCGGGGGTCTGGGCAGGGTACCGCTGCAACTCCCGGGCCCAGACATCCTCCTCTGTCAAAGGTGGGGGTGGTGAGACACCCCTGCCCCCGCGGAAGGCAGGGCCCAGAGCTGCTGCAGAGGCTGGCAGCGGGCACAGCTCAGGAGGAAGCCCAACGCTTCCTAGCCCCGGGACCTTTTCCTCCCCTCAGCTGGGAGCTGCCCCCACCGGGGCTGGACTGGAGCAGAAGGGGACAAACATCCAGAGCTCAGAGAGGGCAGGTGTCTTGCCCAAGACCACACAGCAGGCGAAGGACCCAGGACCTGCAGGCTGCCCACTGCCCGTGCAGGGCCTCCTGGAATGGGATGGGCCCAGGGGAAGGGAGGGTGGGGGACAGCTGCTGGTCGGCCCCTGTAGTGGCGGAGACCATCCTGGAAGGACCCGTCAGCTCACGGCCCCCCATTTGGCTCCCACAGCAGCCCCTGGCCTGGGAGATGGACCTGGTGGTGGAACAGCTCTCCTGAAGCAGAGTCTAAGGACCCACAACTGGATCAAACAGATCCCTTAAAATCACAGGATTCGGAAAAACCAATCTCAGCCATAGCCCAGAAAAGAAAGTCAGGAAGTAGAAAGAAGAGAGAAGGCGGCCAGGGGTCACTAAGAGAGGGCTGGTGCGGTCGTCAACCGCTCGGGGCATCTCTAGCTCTGCCTGCACGGGACCCGGACAGGGGTGCTCCGTGTCTGGCCGGGGCGCCCACCTGCACCAGGAGCAGTCCTTCACGTCGAAACGCAGGAGGTCGTTGAGCATCGTCTTCCTGAAAGACAGCGGGGACCGGGGGATGGACACTGAGCCCGGGCTGGGGCAGCTGATTGAGAGGCTCGGCCAGGGCGACCAGCTGATGCTCAAGGGCCCAGAGACGGGACCCCAAAGGGAGCTCCCCGTGGATGCGGGACCCGGGGCCGCCATGGAGGCGGGGCCAGCCTGCCTGGTTCCAGGCACCTTGCGCCTCCCCAGCGACCCCACTCCCGCTCCCAGGCTGCAGCGGGTCAGGGAGGCCTCTTGCCTTCTCTCTCTTCCTGTCGCCTCTTTATCGCAGAGCCAAGGTAATAACCACATTCAAGATACAATAAAGCACAAAGCAGATCCACAGGCCACCTAACAACACTCCACGTTACCCCCCAGCCCTCATAGTAAGAGCAAGAAGGGGTTCCACCCAAGAAGAGCCCAGC
>NW_011475970.1:16440-18926 GCF_000754665.1 Bison bison bison | reverse complement strand
CAGCCCCCCTGCCGTGGGCCAGGCCTGTGCCCCCGCTCCCTCTCCAAGAAGCAGCCTGGGCGACCACAGGGCCTGAGGCCACGCCCCAGGGGCGGAGAAGCAGAGCAGACCGGGGCCCCTCCCTCACCCTGCACACCCCTCTGAGCCGGAGGAGCCACCTTTGCCTGTTTACAAAGTTACAACTCGAACGAGACAAATCCTTCTCTTAGTGTCTCGTTGCAGAGAAAATGTTTCTGCTTCCGGCTACACAGCTGTCACTCAAAGGCTGTGTCCTGGGCACAGGGCGGGGGACTCATCACCCCCAGCCCTGCGCTGGCCACTAGGCCTTTTCTGGCTCAGGAGGTCTCCTTCAGGCTGCAGTAAACCCCTGGGGATGGATGCCTCTTCCTCAGTTCATTCCCGGAAATGACACACATGTATTGAATCGTCAGCCCTGGGCCAGAGCTCCAGCCTTGGCCGAGGAGACAGATGGCAAACATCTGGGTGCTCTGAGGACCAGTGGAGCCCGTGAGAGGCGCAGAAGTGGAGGGGAGGCCACCAGCTAGTCCAGCTGGTCTGAGGGGTGGTGGGGGAGGCCTCAATCCCAGGAGATTTAGAGGAAGGGGAGGGAGGGTGGGAAGCAGGGAGGCAGTGGGAGGGTCCTCACGTGCCATCAAGACACAGCGAGGCAGTGTCCAGTGCCGCACAGGCAAGAGCAGGGGAGCTGTGGGCACAGGTGTGCCAGGTCTCACACACTGCCAGGAAGGCGTGCGCCTTGCCCCAAAGAGAGGGGGCCATGCGGGGTTATGAGCCGAGAAGGAACGTGTTCCAGATGGCTGCACATGTGCAGAGAGGCTGGAAGCCAGGGGTCATGCCTAGGAGACCCTTCTCCCCAGTGTGCAGGCCCCACGGAGGGATCCCGTGGGACCGCGGCCGCAGCCCGTCAGAGGCCAGGCCTGCCTGAGCTACAGGCCGGTCTGTGGCGGAGAGGGGCGGACAGCTCAAGGGCAGGATCGGTCTGTGCCCACAGCTCCCCTGCCCCACAGGGACACCTGTGTCCTGGGCCCTGACAGCCCGGGGCTCACTGACCCTCAGGAGCACCTTTCAAAAGCAAGGCGGAGGCTCACCGCCTTCGACAGAGGAGATCCGGGGGCAGTGGAGGGTTGAAGCCACCTTCTCAAAGCCACCAAGCTGACCTCAACCGAGCCCCGTGTGTCCAGGAACCCAACTTCAGCCTCACACTCAGCTGGCTCCCAGCCCTCCAGAGCCCCGAGGGGCCATCCCTGGCCTCTCCTGTGTACATCTGGGGTGGACGCGGCAGGGAAGCCCAGCAGACTCCAGGCAGCACAGTTCTGCCACACTGATCCCTCTGCTCCAGACTCTTCCTCGTTGGCCTGGCTCACTTCTCTCCAGGGAGGCTGAGCAAACTTCACACCCCTCTCCTGGTGCACAATAAGCCTTCCGGCCTGCTGTGCTGCGCTTGGTGGGGCCCCGCCCTTGCTAAGACAGCTCGGTGCCTCCGGGGAGAAGCAGCTCCTGGAGGAACCAGGCCAGCAGCAGGACGCGGCTGCAAAGACCAAGGGCCACCTTGGCAGCTGCAGCTGCTTCACGGAAGGAACCAGCCACCACTGAACCAGGAACTGTCGTGGGGTGGAGATGGGCCACCGGGAAAGGCTGTTTGCCAGGCACGTGCAGCGAAACGTAGGGAAACCCTTGGGCAAGTGAGAGATGCGGGAAGGCAGGAAATCTGTGTCCTCCCAACCCTGTCAGCTGCCCGCGTGAGGCATGGGGAAGGAGGAGCGCCTGGCCGAGGCAGCGGCCAGGGCAGACGTGTCTCCTTCAAGGCTGAGTCCACTCATGCGGAAAGACAGAGCCGGTTCCCTGACCTGAGTGTGTGCTCCCCACAGCTGAGGGAGCCTCACGGATTCGGCAGCCCGGGCCCAGGGCTTAGCTAACACCTGGAAGAGTGTCAGTGGAGCTGCAGAGACCAAGTCCCCACCACCCCACTCCTCCCTTGAAACCCAGACTCACCCGTTGTCTCCACCAAACACATAGATGGCATCTTTATAGGCCACCACCGTGTGCTTGCTGCGCCTGGAGACAGAGGGGGCAGGCGGCCGTCAGGCCAGGACCCTCCTGGGGGCACCCGCCAGCCAGACTCGGCACGGGGGGCTGCCACCTAAGTCGGATAACAACCCTCCTCCCCAAGATCGGTGGAGACTCCCAAGCTCCAGCAGCACCCCCAAAGGGCTCCGAGCGTGGAGATCCCTGACTCTCCCACCCCACTGCGGAGCCCCGGGGCTCCAGCTCCACGCCCACAAACACAACGTGACCGTAGTCCGCAGCCCCGGGCACTGTGCTCGGGGATCCCCCCGGAAGCCCCTTCCCCTAACCCTGATCACCAACCCCCAGCCCCCCAAATACTACCGCGTCGGGCCCCGGGACAGCGCAACCCGGCCTCGCCCCTGTGCCGCGCCAGAGACCCGCTCGGACACCCCCGTCCCCGG
>NW_011475970.1:13153-15893 GCF_000754665.1 Bison bison bison | reverse complement strand
GACCCGGCAGCTGCCCCGCCCGGCCCGCATGTCCCCGGCGCGGCTCCCGGCATGCCCTGTGCGCGTGGCTCGGTCGCGCCCGGAATCCCGAATGGAAGGGTTCCGGGCTCGCAGCGGCCCCCGTGGTCCCCGCGGCAGTCCCATTCCTTCTGGGTCCCCGGCCCGGCCCTCTTCATCTCCGCTCCCCTTGGCCTTCCTTCTCGTTGCGAGGCAGCGTGGCGCGGAGGCTCTGGGTTCTCGGTCCTACTCTAGGCAGAGCCTCAGCTGCTTCATCTGCGAAATGGGCATTCAGGAAGCTTAGGTTGCCACGAGACCCAGTCCTCGGCCCTAATGTGGTCAGCGCCGCGGAACTGCCAAGCGCGAGCTGCCTTTGCCCTCTGAAGACGCATCTCCTGTCTCAAACCCTTGGCACACGTGCTGTCGCCTCTACCTGCAGTGCCCCTCCTTCAAAATCCAGAGCCAGGACTTTGATCTGCGGGGGGCGGGGGGGAGTGGGGAGCGTCCCTAATCCCCGGGGGGTGCAGAATCAGCTGCTTCCTCCTCGGGGCGCTCCCAGACCAAACTTCCTCAGTGTGACACTTCGGTGGTCTCTGGTCGTGCCTGTGTCCCCCGTGATCTGCTTTCTCCCTCGTGAGAGTTTGCCCAGGTATAGTGGAAGTCACACAGATCTGCAAACGTGTGCGTTTTAATGTTCAGATAATGTCTAGTACGTTGCAGGGTACCACAGGGGACCAGTCCCAGTAAGTAGAGGAAGAGGCAAGCCCGCCCCCCCGCAACCATTGCCAGCAGTCCTCAGCACCGGAGGCCTTGGGTGGTGAGCATTTCCTGGAGGCCACCGAGGCCTCTCTGGGGCGGAGTAGCGGGGTGGGGTGTGGGGGGGTGAGCCAGGCAGCCGAACGCAAGCACTGAGGGCGCTTAGGGTCTGCCCGGGGGGTCCTGGGAACTGTAGTTTGGCACTTGCCCCCTGGGGCTCAGCCTCTGACCCTGGCGCCCCAGCGAGCCCGTGCCTTGTGCAAACTCAGGAGCCTTTCCCTGTGAGCCAGGACATGTCACCGGTCCTGTAGGAACGAGAGGAGGTGTGAGGGCAGAGGGCAGCAGGCTCCCCCTGGGCACCAGGAGCAGCGGGCTCCTGAAGGCAGCAGGAAGCTGTGTGCGGCCCTGGTGCCCGGTGGGGCAGTGCCCTTGGGCAGAGGGGGAGACCACCAGGCGCAGGCTCCGGGCTGAGGTGGGAAAGGCTCAGAGGAAGGAGAGGGCGCACGTACTTGCTGTGCAGCACAAACAGCCTTCTCGAAGGCAAGAGGGAGAGACAGAGAAGGCCAGGGAAAAGCGTGTCATTCCTGCCCCCTCCCTTGGTTCCCCGTTTCCAGCGTGAGCCCCCCTATCCCGTGGCCTCCAGGCTTTCCTCGGCCCTGGGCAGCAGGGTGGGCCTGGGGTGTGGGGGGGTCTCTGCAGGTCAGCTGAGCCCACAGGATGAGTCCCAGTGGTGCCATGCTAGGATGAAGTTACAGCAGTAATGGCTGCTGCCTGGTGTCCCTCAGACCCCAAACAACCACCCCAGGACTCTGCCAGGGCCTCCCCAGGAGCAATGCGAATCACATTTTTCCATGGCTGTGTTCTAGGCAGTGGGGTGTCCAGGGCCCTGTGACTGCCCTGGCAGTGGGTCTTGACCCTTCCCTGCAGCACTGGCCCCGCCCTGGACACGGCCTTCTTCCCTTCTACCCACAAAAGCACAAACAAGCAGCCCGCTCCCAAACCACAACCCTTGTCCCACGTGACACCGTAGCCCTGGGAGCTTCAAGCTGGTTGATGGGGGGACAGGGAGAGCCCCGGGAAGCTGTGGGGGCAGCTTGAACCAAGGCCTCCGGGACATCTGCCCCCTCCCCGGGGCCTCCAGCACCCACGCTCACTCCACTTCCCGCTTCCGGATGGTGCGGCCGGAGGCCAGAACCTCAGCCACCTTAGACACGATAGGATCGTAGTTCATGCTGGCCACAGAGATCACCTCGTCGCCCCTGCAGGGAGAGGTGGCCGAGCCTAAGGACTGCCAGCAGCAGCCCCTGTCCTTGGAGACCCGGATGCAGCTGGGCCCAGGGAGGCTCCCGCTCGGAACCAAGGGAATGCTCTGACCACCTGGCACCCCCTTGGCCCAGCACAAATTCTGGTCCCGTGGGACCCCATGAGGCTCCTGCCCAGTGGGGTTGAAGGCCGACACCTGTCCTGGGACCCCGCCCTCTACCTGTGTCACTGTCCTCGGTGTAAAAGTAGGCCGTCAACCCCCATCTCCAAGAGCTGACCTCAGATTAAGTGTCCGCCTCCCGCGGGGCGGCTGTGCCCCACCTCTGTGCCCCTCTCCTGGCCGGTCCCCCGCCTAGCTGGCCCCCCTTGGAGGAGCGCTTCTCCCGGCCAAGTGCCCCCCGCACCCCCGTGGCTCTCACTTGGTGTAAAAAGCCACGAACTTGAGCTCGTCCAGATCCCCTTGGATAATGACGTCGTCGAAGCCTTCTCCGTAACCTGCAGGACGGGCGGAGGGGACGTGGCTTCACCAGGTCCGCGTGCAGCGCCCTTCCCACGATGCCCCCGGCAGACCTGTAAGGGGGGTCCTGGTCCCGCCGCCAGCGAGCTCCTGGCTTCCACCTGCAGCCGCCGTGGTCCCGCCCCCGGGATGCTCCTAGCCCCGCCCCCGGTGCGCGCCTAGCCCCGCCCCTAGGTTGCTCCTGGCCCCGCCCCAGGATACTCCTCA
>NW_011475970.1:10654-12825 GCF_000754665.1 Bison bison bison | reverse complement strand
CCCTGTGGGTTCCGCGGTCGTGAGCGCTCCGCCCCGAGGCCTTGCCACCCCTCTACTGCTTGCCCGCTCCCCCTCGCTCTCCGGGGACCCCTGATATGTGGGGCAGGGACGGTGAGTGCCCACCCCTGCTTGCCAGTGATGGGTGCAGAGGTCACGCGGGGCCCAAAGCTGGCCATTGACGTCCAGTGCCTGGACTGGGTCCGGAAGGGGCCGGCTTCCTGGGGCCACCACATCAGGTGTGACTCAGACACCTCACCAGACAGGTCAGGTCTGAGGAGGGAGGCAGGACAATGGGGCACCAGTGTCCAGGGAAGCAAGGACGACAGGTGATTCAGGGCCTGAGACAGAAAGGGGGCGTGGCTCCCCCGTTTGACTGAGGGGTCCCGTCTGCAGCTGGATGTCTGTGACCGTCCCCTGGACCCTCCCGGTTAAACGTTAATTATATGAGCAGTTCAAAAGCTTGGAACTGTGGTGTTGGAGAAGACTCTTGAGAGTCCCTTGGACTGCAAGGAGATCCAACCAGTCCATCCAAAAGGAAATCAGTCCTGAATATTCATGGGAAGGACTGATGTTAAAGCTGAAGCTCCAACACTTTGGCCACCAGGTGGGAAGAACTGACTCATTTGAAAAGACCCTGATGATGGGAAAGATTGAAGGCGGGAGGAGAAGGGGATGACAGAAGATGAGATGGTTGGATGGCATCACCGACTTGATGGACATGAGTTTGAGCAAGCTCCAGGAGTTGGTGATGGACAGGGAGGCCTGGTGTGCTGCAGTCCATGGGGTCGCAAAGAGTTGGACATGACTGAGTGACTGAACTGAACTGATATGAGCAGTTTGTGTTCCTTCAAACCTAGCACCAACCGCAGACCTTGGACCTGAACAGAGGTTGGCACCAGGAGAGGGGCTCCAGGCTCAGATGGCATGAGGGTGAAGGGAACGGAAGAGGGTGCAGGGCGTCTGGCCGTCTGGCCTCTGAGAAGCTAACTGGCTGTACCTGCAGCTGAGGGGCCTGGACCATGTGTGTGCAGTGACCGCCCAAGGGGAGGGGGAGGTGGGTTTCCAGGCCCAGACGGCCACCTCCCAGGGGCCTGCAGGCGGCAGCCAGGTTCACAGAGTCTGTCGGGTGGCCCAGAGGGGATGCAGTGGGGAGCTGGACTGGGTCCTACTAACCGTCCCCCCAGGTGACTGCACGGGTTGGCGAGGACTTCTGAGGAACGCAATGTTTGAGGACAACGGGAAAGGAGAGGCTGGGGCAGGGGCAGTGGGCGGGACACTGTGGCGGCGGGACACTGTGGCGGCGGGACTGGGCGCCCAGAGGATGCTGGAGGCGTCTAGAGAAGGAGGTGGCAGCGAGCCAGCTCCGTCACCTGTGTGAGGCTGGCTGGACAGGCCACTACAGAGCCTTGAATGGCAGACCCCAGGAGCAGGACCCAAGGGCAGCAACTGAGGGGCAGGCCTGGGGAGAGGCTGGGACCTGGGGACGGCCTCCCGCCCCCTGCTGCCTCCGGGCTGGCGGTACCCTGGGCGTGAGCCATCTGCCAGTGGGGAATGTTCACTTTGCGGTTGTTCCTCCAGGCCAGAGGGAAGGTAACAGCGTCGCCAGCTGCAAACACGCCGGGGATGTTGGTCTGCATCATCTGTGGGGGGAGCGCGGGGCTCATGGGTGGGACAGGCACCCCACGCGGGTCCTCCGCCATCCCACCAGCAGCTTGCCCACCTGCCCCAGCGGCCCCACCTTGTTGACGGGGATGAAGCCGCGGGAGTCCAGACTGATGCCGCTCTGCCTCAGGAAGCCCGTGGCAGGCACCGCGCCTGGCGGGACAGGGCCACTGTGTCCACGCCTTCACAGCCCGTCCCCTCTGCGTGGACCCCCAGAGACCCTGGTGTCTCCCATCAGGCCTCAGGTACCACCTCCGAGAAGGTCTCCATGAAGCCCCTGGCGGGGGTGGGCATCCGCACCTTCCCCCAGCCCGTGTTACCTCCTCCCCCAACGGGCACCTCAGCTGGAGCAGGGGCCAGCTAGAGCCTCACCTGTGTCCACGCGGTTACTGGGCAGGGGTCACCAGAAGCATGCCCTGTGCCAGCCCAGGCCAAGCACCAACTCCCCAAGAGCCCTGACCGGTGGGCATGGTCAGACAGGCTGGGCAAGGGGAAGGGACTGGCCCAAG
>NW_011475970.1:9117-10554 GCF_000754665.1 Bison bison bison | reverse complement strand
CTCTTCCGATCTCTTCATGAGGGCGTGGCCGACGCGCTCCCCCAGGAGCCTCCTGAAGGGCGTCTCCTCTACCTCCAGCACGGACACCGAGTGGGCCTTCTCAGCCAGGTAGGCGGCCACCTCCATCCCT
Source organism: Bison bison bison (assembly GCF_000754665.1). NCBI lineage: Eukaryota > Metazoa > Chordata > Mammalia > Artiodactyla > Bovidae > Bison > Bison bison. The sequence goes on along the minus strand of NW_011475970.1, from coordinate 10,424 downwards.
GGGGCGGGGCGGGGCGGGGCCGGTGCGGCGGGCTGGCGCCCTGCACCGCCCCTGCCAGCGCCGCCCCGGGCTCCCCCGGCTGCTCACCCAGGAAGCCGGCCCCCACGACCACGGCGTTGCGGCCCCGGGCCAGCCTCACCACGCGGTTGGCGTCCTCCGGTGTCCGGATGGTGAACACGTTCTCCACGTCTTTGCCTTTGCAGCTTAGGGTCTTGGGGCTGAGACGGGCCAGAATTGGGGAGAGGGGCGGCTCCCAGCTCCCCCTCAGCCCCCGCCCCGAGTCCTCCCCCTGCCTGGCGGGGGGCGCGGGGTCCCTCCCACCTGCTCCCAGGCGCCAGCAGTAGCTTGCTGTACTCCAGCTTGAAGCCATCCTTGAACACAGCCTTCTTGTTCCTGACGTCCACCGTGACCACCTGAGACCCGCGCGGGGTAGAGCGTGGCCTCCAGGTCCTCCACCGTGCCCCGTGCCCGCCAGGCCCTCTGGGCAGCTCCACCACCCGCTGAACCTTCCTCCCCGCACCAGAGTGGCCCTCTCACGCTTCAGCCCCACCTTCTCCTCAAAGCCCCCCTGAAGCCCCTGGCCCCACCCCGCTGCCCTGGGGCCGGCCCTGTGTGTACTATGATCGCCTCAGGCCTGGGGCATCCCTGGGTGCCTGGGCCCCTGGGCAGAGGGGTGCGGAACACACCCACCTCCAGGGGCCTCACGCCCGCCCTCCACGGCGCCCAGGAAGCCCTCCCAAGCCTGCTCCTCCGCCTCGTCCGCACCTGGGCCTCGGTGAGCACCTCGATGCCGTGGGCTCGGAAGAACTCCTTGGGCCTCAGGGCCAGCTGCTCCGGCTGTGCGTCCAGAGACTGCCGGGGACGCCGGCTTGAGACGGGGCCAGGCGGCCACCGTCCCCTTGGCAACTGAGAACCGAGGCCTCGTGCGTGCGGGGCAGCCCGGGCCACACAGAGGCTCCAGGGCGGAACTCTGCCGACCAGACCTCCTGGGCACCACAGACGGGCCTGGCACAAGCGGAGAGGGCAGCCGACCGGACCCCCGGGGGGCAGCGAGCAGGGTCCCAGGGGCCCTAACTGTGGGCAGAGGGGCGAGGGTCTGGCCCCGCCCAGCGTCATTCACGCCCCGCCCAGCCCCATTCGCGCCCCGCCCACCTTGCTGAGCTTGGGCCGGTCGTAGGGAAGGTGGCGGTCCAGCGTGCACAGCACGATCCGGTCTGAGAAGCCCTCCTGCCTCAGCGTCTCCGCGCACACCAGACCGGCTGCCCCTGAGCGGAGGGGGCGGCGGGGGACAGGGGGCACGGGCCCCG
>NW_011475970.1:8676-9017 GCF_000754665.1 Bison bison bison | reverse complement strand
TGACCCTGCTCCCTGTGGCCGCCTGCCCCCTACTCCCCGATGCCCACCACGCAGACGTCGGCCCGCACCACCTTGCTGCTCTTCAGCACGACCTCCTTCAGCTGCGGAGAGTGGCGGGGCGGGTGAGCAGCTCCAGGGCACAGGAGAGGGGCAGAGGGGCCGGGATGGGGGCAGTGGAGGAGGGCCCACCTTGCCCTCCTGGGCCCGCAGCTCCGACACCTCAGTCTGCATGTAGAACTTGACGCGGTTGTTCTCAAACATCTGCCAGTGGGGGTGGGGCGGGGGGCGCAGGGGTGAGAGCGGAACGGGAGGTACAGGGTAGGCGGGGCCGGCGCGGGGGG
>NW_011475970.1:8165-8576 GCF_000754665.1 Bison bison bison | reverse complement strand
GCCCCGCCCAGCGTCATTCACGCCCCGCCCAGCCCCATTCGCGCCCCGCCCACCTTGCTGAGCTTGGGCCGGTCGTAGGGAAGGTGGCGGTCCAGCGTGCACAGCACGATCCGGTCTGAGAAGCCCTCCTGCCTCAGCGTCTCCGCGCACACCAGACCGGCTGCCCCTGAGCGGAGGGGACGGCGGGGGACAGGTGTCAGGAGCCCCGTCCCCAACCCACCCTGCCCCAGAGGACCGACTACCAACCTGCGCCCACGATCAGCACGTTGGTGCTGCCGCTGTAGCCGGGGGTTGGCGAGATGCATGTGGCCATCACCTTGGTCCTTCGCTGCAGCTGCAAGGCCTGGGGGCGGCCGGCAAGCTGGGGGCAGCTGGGAGCGGGGGTCACCGCCATCCCCCCTGTGCCCACCC
>NW_011475970.1:2777-8065 GCF_000754665.1 Bison bison bison | reverse complement strand
TGGTGCCTCTTCCCCACTGGGGAAGCCCTTGGCCGGCCTGCCAGGCTCCCTCCCACCCCAGGGACCCAGAGGCCCTCCCGTGGCCTTTCTCTCTGCCTGAGTCCCCCAGCCCCCACACCCTCACCTGCTTGCTGGCCCGGATGTACACCTTCTCTTTCTCGATCTTCACCTACAAGGGCTGTGGAGCTCAGGCCCGGGCTTTGGGGTGCTCCGGCCCCTGCCCCCCCCCGGGGCTCACCCCACTGCACGCCAGGCCCCACCTGGAACTTGTGCAGACTGTCCAGGCCCGGGAAGTCCTCCAGGTCCCCGGTGCTGACGTTGAAGCAGGCGCCGTGCCAGGGGCAGCGGACCCGGCCACGGGACAGCACTCCTGGAGGGGGCAGGGCTGGGCCACCACAGAGGCCGGGCTCCAAGGGCACCCCGGTCCCGTGCCCACGGCCCCGGAGCCCCCCACCAGCAGATGGGGCCCCCGTGGGCACCCACACCTCACCTTTCACCAGGGGCGCGCCGTAATGCGGACACTTGTGGCCCAGGGCGTGAAGCTCCCCGTTGTCCTTCACCAGCAGCACCTTGCCCCAGCCCAGCTCCACCTCCCGCATCCTGCGGGGGCGGCTGCCCTCAGAGGCTAGGGAGCAGCCCCCAGCCCCAGACCAGCAGCAGCCTCCGAGGCAGTGCCCCACCCCCGCCTCCCACGCCCTCCCAGGCCCAGCACCCACTGGCCATTCTCCAGGTCCTTGACGTGGCAGACAGCGGCCTCCACGCAGTCCTGGGCGCCGGGGTAGGGGTGGGCGGTGGGAAGGCGCTCGTCCGCGTGGAAGTGGCGGGCGGCGCCGTTGCCCTGGTAGGCCCGGGGGCTGCCCTTGCTGACGGTGGACAGCTCCTCCTTGCCCCGGTCCTTCTCGGGCAGCACCACCTCGATCTTGAGCTCCACTGTGGGCAGGCGGGGTGCGTGTGAGCCTCCAGCCCAGCCCATCCCTCACCTACCCCTCCAGTGGGGGGCAGAGCGGAGGTACTGGGGGGGCCCTGGGCAAGCTCAACGTGATGTCTCATGCATTTTTTTCCTCACTAACAAAATGAGCCAGGGGCACCAGCAGCGCGCATTCGCCCCAGATGCGGCCCCTTCTCCAGGAACCCACGTGCGGGTGAGAATTTGGGGCTGGAACCCTGCTGACCCCGAGGGCGCGGCCACCATGGAGGATGGGGGCGGCCTGAGGACACAGCCCGGGTCACGGTCCCTGAGTGAATCTGGGTAACGGAGGTCTGCAGAGGTTTGAAACTTTTTCAAAATTAAAAGAAAAAAGTGTATATGCTATGTAATTTCAACTGGAGATAGCTGCTCTGGCCAGCTGGAGAACCCCTCATTATTTGCCAGGTGCTGAGTGCAGGGGGCCTTGAGGGTGGACCCCACCCAGGCTGTGTGTGCGGAGGACACAGGCGTACCCCCCTCCCGTGGGGCCGACTTGGGCAGGCACTTAGCGAGATTATCACTTTCTTTATACTTCTCCACATTTTCCAAATTCCCCACTATGAGCCTCGGGTATTTTTCTAATTAGAAGGGAACAATAAACAGAATTTTTAGCAGCGATAATCCAGCCTCCTGGCCCGCGGCTGCAGGGAGCAGGGCTAAGCACAGGGCGCTGAGCCCTGGCACAGCATGGGTGCCCCCTGCCCCAACCCTGGGCCCCTGAGCCCGCAGGCCCCTCCCCCCAGACCTGACCTCCAGAAACAAAGAGCCCAGGTGGCTCCTCGGGGCCTTAGCCCAGGCGGCGGTCCCCTTGGCCTGGGCCCTTGTGCATTCCTGGCACAGCTCAGCCCGGCTGGTCCTCCTAGACACAGCCCGGGGGCCACCTGCACTGGCTGCCCGCCCCCACGCTGCCCTAAGCCCCCAGCCCTGCCCGGCCCCTCATCCCTCCATCCAGCGCCCCCCGCCCGCCCCGGCCAAGGTGCAGGCAGGGCTGAACGCAGTTCCCTGAGTCCAGGGGCAGGAAGGGCCCGCCCACACATCACACCGAAGCTGTTGCATCAGGTGGGGGCCTCTGGGTGGGCTGGGCTTTTGCCTTCATTTTCCACACTCGATGTAACAGCGATAGAATGTTTTCAGAAGAATTAAAAAGAAAAATACCGTGGACTCAGCTGACACCAGTTACGTGAGCTGCAGACCAGAGCTCACAGGAGCAGCCTGGCAGGGGCCCAGAGAACAGCCAAGCCCAGCTGCCTTCATCCTGTGTCCTCCAACAGAAGACGCTCCATGATGCAGCCTAGGGAGGGCGCTGCGGCAGGAGCCACGCGGGACCCTTAGCCCCTGTCAGCGGACGCCCTCACTGTAAAATGGGAAGAGCAGAGCTCACCCCCTTGGGGGCAGTGCAGCTGAAGGAAATAATCCATGCAACTCAGAGCAGATGCCCAATAGGTGAAGCTGCTTGGCAGTGTTTATTTGCTCAGCTTTGAGCCTCCTGGTGGCCACGGCAAAGAGGGAAAGCCTTTAAGTAGCAGTCGTGCCCTAATGAAAGGAAGGTGACCAGGGGCTTCCCTGGTGGTACAGTGGGTAAGAATCTGCCTGCCGATGCCGGGGATTATGGGTTTGATCCCTGGTCTGGGAAGACTCCACATGCTGTGGAGCAACTGAGCCCCGCACCACAGCTGCCGAGCCTGTGAACCCAAACTACTGAAGCCCTCCCGCCGAGAGCCTGTGCTCTGCAACCAGAAGCCGCCACGCTGAGAAGCCCGCACACCACAACAAAGGGCGGACCCTGCTGGCTGCAGCCAGAGAAAGCCCGGGCAAACCAATAAGGCCCAGTGTGACAACAGCAAGGACACAGGCAGGCGACCAGATGCCAAGAGACCTGCACTTCTCCCAAGTTCTGAGTTTAGAAAGGACAGGCTAGGAGCACTTCCCGAGAAACACGGGGCTCCTGGAGCCCGGGGTGTGCTGTGACGTGCTCTGAGCCACAGGGGCCCGGAGGTGGACAGGGAGGACTTTGCCCAAGCCTCTGTGCTCCTTTGGATCTCCCTGTGGGCTGGGGACCCCCAGAGAACTCTCCTGGCTGGAAGGCTCTCATTCCCATGCGCTGAAACCCCAGACCTGCCCCGAGTGGGCCCCGGGGGCCCTGAGTTCCTGCTCCCCCCCGCCACAGCCCACAGGGAGCCCAGCCCCCCAGAGAGGAAAGAGTAGCATCCTGCGAGGGTCTCCCGGGTGCCGGGCCCTGTGCCAAGTGCAGCAGTGGGCGCGGGGGCACAGTTATGAGGCCTGTCTCATGGTGAGAACACAGAGGCTCAGAGAGGCGACGTCGCCTGCCCGAGGCCACACAGTCTGGAGCAGGCACCGGATTTGAGCTCAACAGCACTGCCCCTGGTGTGGTAAGAGTGACCCGCCCCTGTCCCGGGGGTCCTGGGGTCGGGGCTCTGACAGCGGCAGGAGGGCCCCTGTGCCAGGGCATCCAGCCAGCCCAGCAGCCCTACAGGACGCTGCTCCAGGGCCAGCCAGCACCCTGGGGCCCACTGCCGACGGGCGGGAGTCACGGTCAAGACAGTGACGTCTTTTGCCCGAGGGCTGGGTTTCTGCAGCTCGGGAGCAGGGGGCCAGATGCAGGGGTCCCTCTGCCTGGCCTGGCACCCCCTTGCCCCCAGGTTCCTCCTCAGGCCCAGGGAGAGGAGAAAAAGCTCGCGGGCTTCCAGGTTGTGGAGCTGCCGGCTATCAGGTAAGGGCAGCTGGGTGAGCGGGCAGGGGGCGGAAATGCTTGGGCCAGGCAGGGTGGGGATGTCCTCCGCCAATGGGGAGTGTGTCCAGAGAGGCCTAGGAGGCAGCCCGAGGTCACACAGTGGTCAGAAGAGACGGCAGGGCCGGACCTGTCCGCTCCACCTCTGAGTGGCCTTGAGAGCTCAGGCTTATTTTTTGGGGGGATGTGGGTGAGGCTCAGAGAGATTGCTCGAACGCCATGGGTCACATGGTGGCCGGGGTCTCCCCAGGGCCCCCTTCCTCAGCCCTGAGGGGGACAAACCCCACCCCCGCGCATGCCCCCAGCAGCAGGAGGAAGCCTCCCCTCCCCTCCCTGAGAAAGGCACCGCCATTGTTCCCACCGCCAGCACCCAGAGCCCCAGATAAAGAGGGCTCCAGCCGCCCCCCCTGCCCACAGCGTTAGCATTCGGCGGCCTCCGGGTCTGACCTACTTCGGAGGCAGAGGGGGAGGGACAGAGGGAGGCGAGAAGGAAAGAGGTACCTGGCTTGGGCTTGGAGAAGCAGCCGCCCATGGCGCGGGGCCTGCAGGCGGGAGGGCGCGCTGAGTGGCAGCTGTGGGAGGCCTAGGGTGCCCCCTGGGGCGCTGGGCCCCCCGCGGCTCTCAGAGATGCTGGCGCTGCCATCCAGCGGGAGCTGCCTCCGGGACCTGCGGGGAGAAGGGCAGCTTCGGGACCAGGGCTTGGTTGAGGCTGCGAGTAGAAACAGCCTGGGGGCTTCGGAAAGGGGCCGCGCTGGGGCCGGGTCCCCGAAGCATCACAGATGGCACCTCCTTCCCGGCCCCCCAGGCTCAGCACCCTCACTCCCCTCCCCTCTGGCCTGCCTCCCCCTTAGGCCCAGGAAACCCCCTGATGTCTGCGGCCCTCAGAGCGCTACCGCCCGGGAGCCCTGGGGCCCTCTGTTCTTCTGGGCGGCCACCGTGCCTGGGGTCAGACCCGGGTCACCTTGACCAATCAGAGCTTCTCCTCCTGGCTGGGGGCACATTTAGCGCTCCCTGGCCCTGCCCAGACCTCGGCTGGCAGCCCCGGTACCCACCTCCTCCAAGGGCAGCTGCTGCCTCCCGTCCCGGCGCCAGAGTGGACCGAGGCCGCCCGTCTGGGAAGGCAGGGCCAGGGGCAGGGGTCCAGGAGGCGGCCCAGCGTCCACCCCTCCCCCAGCGCGCCGAGGCCAGGAGGGCCGGGGGCGGGGCCGGGGGCAGGCCACCGGTCCCCAGGGAAACACAGCTCCACGTGAACAGAAGTGGGCCTGCCCCGCCGGCCCGACGGGGTGGGGGAAATCGGAGGCCAGGCGCACCGCCCGCTTCCGCCCCCTCCCCACTCTCCCCCCAAGCCTCTGGTATTGGGGTTCTGCCCAAAAGCAGATGGAGACACGGGAGGGCCCAGGGCTTGCCAGTGTCAAGCAGCAGGTAGGGGCGTCCAGGTGGCCTCCCGCCTACTGACTTCCAGGCAGACAGGGGCCCAGGAAGGCCCTGTACCGCCCTGCAAGCCGCGGGGCTGAGGAGGGCTCACCCCCTCCTCCAAGAGACCCGGCGGCCAAGGAGCTCCCAGGACCACAG
>NW_011475970.1:0-2373 GCF_000754665.1 Bison bison bison | reverse complement strand
GCCGCAGGAGAGATGGCGCCTGAAGGCCACCCAGGCACACCCTTGCTCTTTCCCCTACTCACTGCCAAGGCAGGTCAGTAAGACGGGGGCTCCACCCGCCCCACCTGCCCCTCCCTGGGCACACAGGTGCCCCTCCCCAGGCCCTGGCTCAGCCCTGCCCACCTCCCTCCTGCCTGACCTCTGGCCTCGCCTGCTGGGCCACCAACACCCCAGAAAAGGGATGACCTCAACTTGCCTCCAGGTGCCCGTGGGGGCTGTCCCCCCCTTCCCAGGTGCCCAGATGTCCAGACCCCTGGGGTCTTGGGTCTGGAGAGAGATTTGCTGGGGACAGAAACCTCCCCAGAGCTACTATGTGCCGGGCTGGCATGGAGCCGCCCTGCCCCCGCGGGGCCAGACACCCCCACCAAGCAAAGCCCCTTGCCAGGACACACCAAGAGGGCACCCCGAGTCTTGGCAGCCTGTCGCCCATGTCCACAAGCTGCCCAAACTGCCAACAGTTGTCACAGTCCTGTAGCCCTCTGGGACCTGCGTGTGTCCCCTGAACAGCCCCAGGGCCTCGCTCCCCACTACTCCAGTCTGTCGTCACTGGGGGGTCCCCTGAGCCCTTCCCACACCCACCCCGAGGGGCACCGCAGCAGCTGGCTTTGTTTTCTGGGACAGCGTCTGAGCTGTCTGAGCTCCATGCCGCTGGCCCTCGAGGTGGGGGGGCGCTGTGGCCGCATCTCCCCCGCATTGCAGCCCGTCCCACCCACAATGGGAAGCCCTTTCCAGCCTGCCTCCGGGACTCCCACCGGCCCAGGAAGGGGATCAGCGCACGGAGGGGCCCCCGCGGCCGCGAGCGGGCAGCGAGTCGGGAGCGGAGGCCGAGGAGAGAGGGGCGCCCCGCCCCGCGGCCCCCTCCGCGGCGCCGCCCCCAGCCCCCAGGGCTCACCTGAGCTCCGCGCTGGCCTGTGCTCTGGAGCCTCCCGGGCGGGAGGGGCGGGGCCGGAGCGCGGAAGTGGGGCTGCCCGGGGCAGGCCGCGGGGTCTGGGGCCCTGGCATCCTGGCGACCCCCATGGGGCTCCAGGCTGGCGGCAGGCCGCTCCTTTTCCCTTTCTTTCCTGTCTTGGAACCAGGGGCTCCTGGCGGTGTGGGGGCAGTGGAACCTCCCGCAGAAAGCTCCCAAAGCCAGCCCAACTGACCCCGATACCTCGACGGCTTTGGGGGTTCAGCTCCGTCCCTCCCCCGTCCCCCCACCACGCCTTCCACTTTGTGTTGTATGACAGTGTCTCTTTCCCAGCTGTGGTTGCACGTGGAGAAATGCCCGGTCCCTGTAAATCGTGGGGCACCCTGGTTGCGTGTCGCGTCGCCTCCAGGAAGCCCTGAATGGGCAGCCTTTCTCCCCTAGCCTGGAGGTGCTGTTCCTGCTCTGGGGCCTTCCCAGAGTTTCCAGGTGCTGCCCGTCCAGCCTGTGCTGTCATAGGGTAGGGCTGGGGCTCAGCGAACCTGTCACTCAGCCCAGCGGGCCTCCGACCGGCATCTCCTGGGCCGGCTGGAGTTGAGCCCTCTTATTTGCCATCTCCTCCGTTTCTGGGCCTCCCTCCCCGCCGGCAGGGGTCAGGATGACCAGCCTTCGAGGCAGCCCCTCTTTATGTCACAGGCAAACACCCGGGGGGGACAGGCATACCTCCCCACATGTTACAGATGGGGGAGCTCAGGGAGGCACCCGAGGGCAGGGGCAGGGCCTGCGAGGGTCACTTCCGCAGGCAGGTGTGGGGCCGGGGGCTGCAGGGCAGGGGGTCATTTCGGTCCACCCCTCCCTGCTCCTGCCGCAGGAGGGGCCCCGACATGGGCAGATGGTGCTGCTTGGCGGGGTGCCCTGGGCCTCCATCCAGCCTGACCCGACTGCACTCTGTGCTGACCTTGTAGCCCTGTCCCTGCGCCGCACCCCCCCCCAGCCAGGAAGACACTGTGCCCCCTGGGAGGACAGTGGCTGCGGCTTCGTGGCCGCTCTTCGCTCTTCCCTCTTCCTGGCAGCCGAGGAGGGACGTTCTCTGGGTCGTCTCCATTGTACAGATGTGAGAGCTGGGACTCAGGTGGCTTGGGGGCCCCCAGAGCCACGCTGCTGGTGAGGGGTGGGGCCTGGCCGGGCTGGCAACGCGGAGCACGGGAATGGGGGCGTCTCAGTGCAGGGCTCCCGTCCTGGTCTGTGAGCTCTTTGAGTCGGTGAGCCCTTTGTGTCCCAGGTCCCCAGGAATCGGGGGGTACCTGGAGTGCCGTCCAGCGGGCTCCTCCAGGACAGCAGACGGGTGCAGCCTGGGACACGGCGGTGCTCAGGGTGGGGCTGGGGGCTGCGAGGAGGCCCAGGACGGGGTGAGGGGGGATCACCCTGAT
>NW_011475969.1:26235-28858 GCF_000754665.1 Bison bison bison | reverse complement strand
TGTGGATGGCGTGTGAGTGGCGTGTGGATGACGATGTAGGTGGCATGTGGATGGCATGTGGTGGCATGTGGATGACGTTGGATGGCATGTGGGTGGCGTGTGGATGGCATGTGGGTGGCATGTGGATGGCGTGTGGGTGGCATGTGGATGGCGTGTGGGTGGCATGTGGATGGCATGTGGGTGGCATGTGGGTGTCATGTGGATGTCATGCAGGGACAGGCGTGTGTCTCTGGCATATGTCGCCTTCTCTCAAGCACGCATTGGAAGCCGGGCTCTCTTTGGCCCAGGACAGCTGAGGAAGGAGGGTGAGGGCTCTAGCTGGGAAGATGGTGCAGTCTTGGGCCGTGGTGCCCTCTGCACCTTCTGGACACTCTCCTCCATGACGTCACACCCCTACGGCTCCCCGTCCCTGCCGCAAACTGAAGGCGGCCAGTTCCTGGAGCTGCGCAGGTCCAGGGTCACCCCCGGCAGGAGTCGGGCACCCATGTCCTCGACTTTCCAGCGTCCTCAACGCCCAGAGCCGCTTCCCTCGAGGGGAGCTGCCGCGGCACCCGTCCCTGAGGTTCACGATCCCCACAGGGAGCGCCGGTGCCCCCGGGGGCCACAGGAGCAGGCCCTGCGCTGACAGGCACAGCAGGGACCCTGGCTCATGCTCGCTCTCCCCCGACCTGGGATTTTAAATCCTGGGGAAACGCACTCCTGACAGCAAGATCCCTGTGGGTCACGAGGAAACCCAGCCCCCGGCCCTGCCTCTGACGGAGGCCCCGGGGGAAATTCAGGTGGAAAAAAGCTGTTCCACTTCCCTGTGTTGCTGTCTGTCCTCTGCAGACGGCCTCACTCCTGGGGAGCCAGGGGAACCCCCAGGAGCCTTCCCGGGTGATGGAGCCGGGCGGACGCTGGGCTTGGGGCACTGAGTGAGCCCCGCGGCTCCTTGCTCTTCCTCTGCTCGTGTGCTGACCTCCACGGGCCCACAGGCTGGGAGCCTCGGGCGGGTGGAAACATTGTGCCCAGTCGCCCGGGCTGCAGGGCCCCCTTGGCAGTGGGAGAGGTCTGGGTGAGGCCTGCCCCTGCCTGCAGCCCCGCTCCTGCTCTGGGAGGACGCGGCCCTCATGCTAGCCAAGCGCAGCACCGAGAGCAGAGACTCAGAACTGGGGGCAGAGCCTGCAGGACGGGAGGCGGGCTGGACACGCTGGCCCACCCCTGGGGCGACTGCTCGGGCTCCCCTGCGCGAGCCCAGTGCAGGAGAAGAGCCGGGGATGGGGCCCAGGACCCGCGGCACAGGCAGGGGACCAGAGGGACAGCTGGGAACAGGCTGGACTCACAGGCAATCTCCCCGGAGAGGATGACCACCGCCCGCTCGGCACACACACCACATGTGCCACCAAAGTGCACGTCACAGGCGGAAAACGCATGTGCACCTCACCCCTGGCTGGACCCTGGGAGGGTCTCCTGCCCGCTCTGTTCCCAGGGAGAGGCCTTGGAGATGAAGCTGCGCTCCTAGATGGCCCCTAGGTGGGGGGGTCAGATGAGAGGATGCCCTTGGGGTGCCCTCAGCGCGTCAGCAGTAACTGGCCCTATTGTCTTTCCTGTCCTCCCCCGGGTGAGATGCAGGAGCAGCCGTGCGCCCACCCCTTCGTTCATTCATCCGCTCCAGGGGCGTGTCTCTGCAGTCGCCAAGCACAAGGCTCTGTACTTGGTGCTGGACACATGGAAGCGATCAGATGCAAACTCTGATCCTGCCCGTGGAGCCGGTGCTGACCCCTGGAAAGCGCCAGGGCCAGTCCCCACAGTGGTCACAGGCCTGTCCTGGGGGGCGCCGGAAGGGCCGGCCGGCCGTCGCAGCTGCTCCGCTCGGCGGGGAGACGGCGCACCTGTGTCTCTCGAGGAGGCAGAAGTAACGCTCTCGTTCTCTCTGTTTCTCTCCCTCCCCTGCCTCCCCCCTCGATGTTTAGGCCAGAATCACTTCTTGGCCCAAAGAAAACCCGGGTTCCTGGTTCAGTGAATTCAAGCGTGGCAAACTGGTAAGACGGCCTCTGCCGAGCGTGCGGTGTGGTTTAAACCCGCCCGTTTCGTATCTTGCAGAGTAAAATGGCCCGCTGGCCCAAAGAGCAGCCCTCCACCTGGTACAGTCAGTACAAGCGAGGGTCGCTGGTAAGTGGCCCCGGGGCTGCCTGCTTGCGGCTCGGCCGGGCGCGGCTGTGCATGGGACGGACCCCCAGCGCCTCACCTGCTCTCGCCCTTTGGCCAAACTGCTCCGCCACCATGACCGCCAGGCTCAGGCTGGCCCCTCCTGCCGCGCCGACGGGGGTCCACTCTAGCCGAGGGCAGCTGGACAGCTATCTGATCAGGTGGAGGGCGTGAGGCTGGCTTTCAGAGCCCCCGGCTGGGTCTGCCAGGAACCGAGACCACAGACCCCAGGAGTGGAGGGTGTATTTAGCTCAGTCCTAGCGGGCAGCTCAGATGGAGTGAGCCCCGGCCTGTTAGGCCGTCCAGCCCCTCCAGGGCTCATGTCCCGGGCCCGCCCTTGCTGCGGCCGGGGCCGAGGGGCTGCGGGCTCCTCCGCTGTGTCCCACACAACCGTGTTGGTCCCTGTGCTGACTTCTGGGGACCCAGTCTTAAGCGG
>NW_011475969.1:22930-24538 GCF_000754665.1 Bison bison bison | reverse complement strand
CGGGTGTTTGGGGCCCTTCCCGTGGATTTCCACATAGAGTAGACCGTCTGTAATCCTTTCTGGCTCTTCTTGGTTCCTGAGGATTTACACTTGACTCTAACCCTCTTATTGAACAGAATGGCCAGGGCGTGTGTCAGAGCTGGTCACAGGCGTCCCCGACCGGGGGCAGGCATCCCGGGCACCAAGCTGCCTCTGTGTGCTTGGGGGCAGCCAGTGCGCTTGCCTGGCTGAGCCAGGCGCCAGGGTCTGAGCCAGAGCAGCGGTGGAGCAGCTGTGTGTCAGGAGGACCTGGGGTGTCAGGCCCTGATGTTAGCCCGCCCCTGTCGGATGGGGACCCAGGACGGGCCGAGCTCGCTCTGCTGGGTCCGAGAGGAGGGCCTTTAGGGGAGGAGAGACCTGCCTCATCCCAGGGATTTGGGAACCCCCACCCCTGCCGGGCACAGCAGCTCACAGAGCCGCTACTGAGAAGGTGCAGAAGCTGATCTGTCCCTCAGGGCGCCCAGCACCGGCCCACTGAGCTCCCAGCCCGTGACGCCAAGGAGTCACTTGGGAACCAGCCTGCCCTCTCTCCTGGGTGTCTCGCCCCGACTTCAGGCTGCCCGCTCACGTGGGCAAGGCTGACCCCTTGACCCCTAGGCCTCCACACTGGCTGTGCTCTCCCTTGGGTCCACGCCCGGGGAGGGGTCAGCAGAGGCCTTCCCCCTGTGCTCAGAGAAGTGCCCAGTCCCTCCAGGCCTCTGGCTCTTGGCCATATGGCCCGTGACCCTCTCACAGGCTGGCCCTCCTGTCTGCTGGCCAAGCACCACATATCTCACGCCCAACCAGCCCGTCCCTCTCCAAGGCCTCCTGCCCTTTCTGTGTCCAGTTCTCACGGCCCCGGTCAGGTCTTTGTACATCATGGCGACCAGCCAGTGGTCAGCATCATCTAGTGAGCACCTTCCTTATGCTGCCTCAGGGCACAGAGACAGGATGTGCACGCCAAGCTCCTGTGCTCCGGGCACTCTCGGTCCAAGGAGGGCCAGAGACCAGGCCCCAGGGACCCCAACACAGCAGTCCAGTGCTGGTATGGAGGGCCCTACAGCCATTAGGAGAGACGGACACTGAGCCAGGCCACGCTGGGCGAGGACATCTAACCCAGGCAGGCTTCCTGAAAGAGGAAGCATATGAGTCAGGCCCCGGAGGCTGAGTAGGGACCAGCCAGGCAAGAAGGAGTGGGTGGGTTACTTGGGTCCTTGAAGGAAACGAGGTGGGGTTCACTGTGTTCCAGGGAACCCCCCAGAGAGCCAGTGAGTGCTGGCCTGGGGGCCCAGGTGTGTGGCTCCTTTCCAGGTGGGGCCCTTGGCATGGCCCACACTCCAGAGGAGACAGCTCAGGGCTGAAGCTCCCAAGCCCGCCCATGTGGACGAGGGGCCTTGGGTGGCCATGTGTCCCCACCCCGCTGAGCCCCCGTCCTGTCGCCCTGCAGCTCTCCTATGTGGACGCCGAGGGCAACCCCGTGGGCGTCGTCCAGATGACCTTCCTGCGGCTGCTCAGCGCCTCCGCCCACCAGAACATCACCTACAACTGCTACCAGTCGGTGGCCTGGCAGGACGCCGCCACGGGCAGCTA
>NW_011475969.1:17254-22765 GCF_000754665.1 Bison bison bison | reverse complement strand
TGACAAGGCCATGCGCTTCCTGGGCTCCAACGACGAGGAGATGTCATATGACAACAGCCCCTACATCCGCGCCCTGGTGGACGGCTGCGCCGTGAGTGTCTGCGCTCAGGCGGGGTGGGGCGGGGCAGGGCCGGACACGTCTCATATGGTGCGGTCATTTGCTTGACATGAGTTTCCTGGGCACCTGCCATGTGATGGGCACTGGGTGCAGTGAGGGCTGGCCATGGCTAGTGGACATGGAATCCCATAGCCCACAGCCGGACCTTCCTGAGGTGCTGGGGTTGGAGAGTCCGAGCCGGGTCCCTGAAGCCTGGGATGCCGTGAAGGGCTCTTGATCCGATTTGGAAGTTGAGACACCTCCACTTTTGGGGACTGAGGCTGAGCCCCGGAGAACATGGCCATCCTGGGAGATGTCTGCAGGCAGCAGGCAGTGGGACTGCCCACTCGTGACATCCCCAGCCCACACTGGGTCCGCTCCCTGGACCCCGTGCCGCCCTCTAGGAAGGATGCTCTGCTCAGGCCCGAGAGGCCGCCCGGGGCTGGGCTGCCTTCACTCCCTGGACCTGTGCTTGCCCCCCCGCACCCCTACATGTGCCCCCCAGAGTGAGGGTCAGCCCCTAGACTGAGCTGGGTCCTTCTGTCCTGGGATCCTGAGAGACGTTTAGCGCAGCCGTGCACGGGGCCCAGTCCTGGTAAAACCCTCAGATGGGCCTCCCGTGTGGCCTGTCCGAGGCTGGAGGTCGGGGGGGTCACCAGAAATCACCATCCTGCTGGTCTGTACTGCCACCTCTGACGTCTGACCCCTGACCTCTCACCACCTGCTTCCAGAGACCCTGCCCGAGGTCCCTGCCCGGCCTGGCTCCCTCGGGGGACTTGGCTAGTGTAGGCTCTGCCCTGCTGGGTGTCCAGGGCCCGCTGCATGGTGCCGGCCTCTGTGGACACCCTCCTCTGGAAGGCGCCAGCCTCCCATCTTATGGTCAGGAAGCCCTTCCCTCCCTCCTAGGACCCAGTCCCAGTTGGGGCCCTTCCCATGGATTTCCACATGGAGTAAACCATCTGCATCCGTTCTGGTTCTTCTTGGTTCTGGAGGTTTTTACACTTGGCTCCAACCCTCTTGTTGAACAGAGAGGCCAGGGCATGTGTCAGAGCTGGTCACAAGCGTCCCCAGCTGGGGGCAGGCATCCCGGGCACAAAGCTGCCTCTGCCTACTTGCAAGCAGCCATTGCTCCTGCCTTTGCATTCGCGTCCCATGCTGTCGGGCATGTGGGATCTGAGGGTTCTCCCTAAGGTCCGTCAAGGTAGACTGGCCACCTGGCCAGCCTGGGGCGTCTGGGATGAGCCCAGCGGGCCGGCAGGAAGGCAGGTGCTGACCCATTGCTAAGAGCAGGACTCAGGTGGAACCAGGCTCACATCTTGCCTCCTCCCCTGGCTGCTCTGCTGGGACTGGCCTGGGCCACTCGGCTGTGGGAGCTCCAGTCCTTCTTCCCAAAAAAGGATCTAGTTACAACCCCCAGGGTTCGTTGGGGATTAGAGGTGAGTGTGTGCAGGGCAGGCATGGGGCCAGGGTGCCCCGCAGGGCAGCCGCCCCCACCCAGATGCCCTGGCCCCTGGCCTTGGTGTGGGTCGGTCCTTTGGACCTCACCGTGGCCTGTGCAGAGCGGGTCCCTCCCTGAGGTCAAGGGATGCAGGATACCCCGGGAAAAAGGACCCAAAGCTCCAGAAGCCCTGGTCATCCAGCATCTGCTCACGTTCCTGACGCAAACCCCAGGCTGCTTCCAGAGGTCATGAGGCACCAACTAAAATCCTGTCTGGCGTCTGCCTCCTACAAAGGAAGACAAGAACAGCACTGTTTCACAGGGCTGCTCCGGGAGGAATGTGCCAGAGGAGCGCTGAGCCACGCTCAGCCACCGTGAGCCCAGAATCATCGCCCTTCCTATTTTGGGGCAGCTCGGGCTCCCGAGCGTGAGGCAGTCAGGTGGAGGAGGAGGAGAAATGAGGACTTGGGGAGGAGGGTCAGCCCTGGGGCAGAGCCTGCAGTGGGGCTGAGCTCCCCGGCTCCCCTGGCAGAAAGGGAAGCACTCTGGTTGGCCCATACGCGTCACCTGGTAAAGGGCGGAGACTGGTTTTCCAGAAGAGGGGCCGTTCCCTGAAAGGATGCTGGGAAAATGTGTCTGGGGTGAAGGGGCAGGTGGCATTGCCACGCGCCCCTCTGGGGATAAGAGTGCCCGGCAGGGGGCCACCATGCTTCAGGATGGACAGTCACAGGTTCCGAGTCACAGAGAAGGTCAGAAGGAGCCAGCTCCTCATCTCCGCCCACCGAAGCCAGCCCTGCCGCCCAGGCACCCCGACCCCGAGGCCCATGTGAGATCCAGGCCCTGAGCTGCTCCTTGAGAGAAACACAGATGCAGCCGGCTGCTGTGACTCCAGGAACCCTGGCGATCATTGCCGTGCTCCATGCCGGTCCTCCGGGCACCTCAGGCACAGAAGCAAGACTTGGCGTCATGGAAATACCTGCATTCGGCCCTTGACGTTTTTACTCCTGGAAAGAGTCTGTCTTTGAGAAGGTGGAGAGGTCGTGTCTAAAGAGAGTAACCCAGCTGATGGGGAAAACGGGCTCAGCGGGCAGGCAGGAGAGGGGACGTGGGGAGGCCCGGGCCGGGTGGAGCACGGAGCTGGGGCGCCAGGCGCTTCTGGAGGACGGCCTGCAGCGGCCGTGCTCTGCTGACCCCGCGCCACGCCACCACCCGCCGGAAGTGCAGCCACGACTTGAAAGGTCACACCCCTCACAGGCACTCGTGCCGGAGGCTCGAGGAACGCAGGCTGGGGGCAGAGAGGCCTGCCTCCCTGGAGGCCCGCTTGGTCCACACTGTAGTGAGGACCGAAGACACTGGGATTTGGACTCTGGCGTGGTGCAGCTGTGCAGCCTGGTGGGGGGGCCACTGAGTGCAGAGGCTCGAATCACTGGGCAGGAGGCCCCAGGAGCTCCGCCACATAAATCCCGCGGTCTGTGCAGCTCCGCGCACCCCAGGGGGCCTTTGCCAGCCCGTGATGGTTATTTATGCCTCAGGAGTGACGGGTGATGGAGCCCAGTGCTCACGGAGGCCCCTCTGAGCGCTCTGATAACTGCAGCCCTGGGGCCCCATCCATCCGGGAGGAAGCATCTGCCAGCTCGTGTGGCACACGCTGCCGTCCCTGGTGGGAGGAGGAGGCGGGCACTGGCACCGCCAAGGCCTCTTTGTGGAGGAGAGGCAAGCCGGGCTGCCCGGCTCCCCGTGACAGCAGAGGCCCATCAGAGGCCAGGGCAGCCATCCACTCAAGCTCCTGCTGGGTGGTGGTCGGACCAGGGCCAGAGCTGGGGTAGAGGGATGGGTGGACTCTGAACCATCCTCGCTGGACCAGCCAAGGGAGGGTGAAGAAGCGAGGGTGGCATCCCTCCTGGGGGCCCTGAGTCCAACCCCGCTGCCCGCCAGTCCCTCCCAGCACCCACAGGGCTGTGGTGGTCCTTAGCCCCTTCCTTGGCAGTGGAGGGCTGGTATTCCCCCCAGGCCGGGCTGCGGCCGGTTTACTGGGAGCCCACGGCATCTGTGCCCTTGAGCTCCTGGCCGCTGGACAGGTCCTTCAGATAGTGTTACTCAGACGATGACCGTGACCCACGCGTGTCAGAGTTGCCCGAGATACACCTAAACCACGCAGATGCCGCATCTCGCTCTCCATCCCGCTCTCGGCCTCCTGAATTCTGTCCCCGGGACGGGCTGAAGCCAGCGGTACTAACAAGCTCACAGGAGGATGCACCCTGACTCTGAAGTGTTGATCCTGGCATTCAAGCAGTCCCAGCCTGGCCCGCTGAGGGTGCTCCCTTCCTGTGAAGGCAGGGCCAAGGGGAGGCGAGTCTGCGGGTTGTGGAGATTCTGAAGGAAACTCAGAGCAGGTCGCTCCCAGGCTCAGTCCAAACGCACCTTCATGGAGGCTGGGCCGGGAACTCTGTTCCATGAGGCTCTGCCCATCCTCTCCACGTCCTTGGAGCACAGCTACCCGTCCTCCAGTGGAGGAAAATGAGCTGCAGCAAGTACGGTAGTCATCCATTGCTTGTAACAAGTTACCCTCCAGATTTAGCACCTAAAACAGCGGATATTAGTCACCCGATTTGGTTTTGGAGGTTGACGAATGTGGGGTAGCTTAGCGGGCTGGCTCTGGCCCGGCATCTGTCCTGGTCTATTTGAGCTGCTGGTCAGTTCACTGCTGACCAGGGGCTTGTCAACAGCACACAGTCATCCTTGCGGTGCTGGAGGCTCATGTCCGGGCTGGTAGGGGCCCTCCCCCGGGCTGCAGATGACCGCCCCATCTCCCCTTGTTCTCACACAGGGTTAAGAGCTAGCATTCCAGCTGCTTCTTAAAAGGGCACGAATCCCATTCATGAGGCCCCATCCCAGTGACCTAATGACCTCCCAACACAGTCACCCAGGGGGTAAGGCTTCCCCATCGGGTCTGGGGCCGCACACAGTCAGTCCCTGAAGGGGCCTGAGGTTGCTGAATGACTGACATGTGAAGCTCCCTCCTGAGGCTGTCCTCACCAGGCAGGTTTCCCCCGAGGAGTGATCCACCGGGAAATCAGGGACCAGGGCCATACTGAAGCCTGCCACCCAGACAGTGGAGGCCACCTCCTAGCAGCTGGACTCACTGACCACCTTGCCAGGGCCACATGGGGCTCCGGGGGCTTTTTGTGGTCACCCAGGTGATGGTTATGGCCTCCCTGAGAGGGTCGTGGCCACGCCGTCCTGCTGGAGGGGGTCAAGGCCCCAGGAGGTGCTGCCTTCTCCCTGGACTAGTCACGCGTTATAGGGGATTGGGTGGTGGAGGGACAGCCTCCCTGGGACCGGATCCATCGAGGCCACACCTGGTCTCAGGCGAGGCAGAGCAGACCACTGGTCCAGAACAGGCCGGCAGGCGGCGTCTGCGATGATCCCAGACCCTCATCTTGGGGGAGCTGCCGGGGGCGGGGCCAGTGCATCCCTGACGGGTGTCCTGGTGCTCAGGGTTGGGTGTGGGAGGCTCCCATGTATTCTGGGGGACATGGCCGGTGGGGGAGGGGAGCCAACCCTCCTGGGGCAGTTCTGTACCCCTGGGGGTTCACTCTCCCACTCGGAAGGTGGGGCTCACATCCACCAGGGTGGTGCTGGGCGGGAACTCAGATGCTCACGGGAGTGAGGCAGTGGTTGGAGCTGGGGAGGGCTGACTCATCCTGGCTGGACTGCCCTGGGGCAGATCCCTGCGGCTCAATGGGGGGAGTCCCAGCTGGTGGGGATGGAAGCGTGGGTCCCGACGGGCTGGGGACCCTCAGCATAGCCTCCCTACACTGCATCCTGCTCCCAAGTGTTGGGGCTGGATGGATGTCCTGGCTTGAGCTGCCTACCCCGACAGCGGTCATCCTGCTGGGGGTGGGTTTCGGAGCTCAGGAGGGTGTGGCGGACATGGAACCCCCTTGCTGACCCATCCCTCTCCCCTCCGCCCCAC
>NW_011475969.1:9882-17154 GCF_000754665.1 Bison bison bison | reverse complement strand
CGACTTCGGTGAAGCGTCACAGAAATTTGGATTTGAAGTGGGGCCGGCTTGCTTCCTGGGCTAGGAGCCGCGAGCCCGGCCCCAAGAGCAACCTTGTGACCTCAGCGCGCCGCCTGCGGGCGTCCGGACAGTGAGGGCCCCTTGCCCTTCCCACGGCGCCGGGCCGCCCCGCACGAGAGCAAAGGGAAAGAGCCGCGTCCGCGCCCCCACCCCGGAGCCGAATCACATGACCTAGACGCCCCGCAGCCGCCTGCTTCCGGCAGCCCTGTCCCGGCCACGCCGCACTCCCTGGGAAGGGAGCGGGGCCCCCCCACCGAGCCCGTGGATGGTCTTCACGGAGAAGGGTAGGGCTGCCGTATTTGGAGATCAAGCCTTTTTAAAAAAAAAAAAAATTCAACTTGAAGATGCGTATTGTCCCCTGACCTTCAAACCTTGTTCCGAGGCCAGCCTTGTAAAGGTCACCCCACCCTCCAGAGCCTCCGTTTTTAACAAGATCCATTCACAGGCCAAATGCCATCCTGTGTGTGCCTTTGCGATGGATTAAAGGTGCTTCTGTTTCTGTGAGTTTTAAGTAAATATTTGTATTGTATTGTCATGCATGTTCAGTGTCCCTGACTTTCAATCATGCCTGTGAACCCCGCTGCAGTCCCACTGGGAGAGTTGGAAAAACGGCCGGGGCGTGCGTGCCGGGAGGCAGTCCACACCCCCGCCCTCTCCAGGACGTGTGATGAATTGGGAACTTGCCAAAGGCAGAGAGCGTTCACCGTACCATTCACGAAGCAGGTGGCCGTGCCCCTTTCAGATAGGCCTTTGATTCGCTCTGGATTTTTTTTTTAAACGGGGAGAAAAAGGAAAAAGGATTTTACACTCTGTCTTCTCCACATGCACTTAGATGAAAACGCAGGCTTAAATTAATTTTAATTGCTTCCTTTTTCCATGTTTCTTCCTGCAGAGCCTGATGGGAGAATGTCCAGGGCAGGGAAACCGCATTTTCTGTCGATGATAATTCAGTGAAAATTGGTGCTTATGTTTACACTCCTCTTGTGGTGCTACGTGTTAAGATCTCCTTAAGGTGGCCCTGGGGCTGCCTGCTGGGCCTCGTTCCCCATCCCCATCTCTCTCCCTCCTGGCTCTCGCCGCCACCATCTAGATTTTTGCCACCTGCCCTCCCGTGGCCCTGCCCTCCTCCCAGACAGCAGTGATGCCGCTCCAGGCGGGGTACCACTCTTAGGCTGTGCGTCTGTGATCCGAAGACACACACACACAATATGCGGACGCCTCCCACAGTGTAACGATGGCAGATTGTATTCAGTTGCCGAATGTTTGTGGTGCTAATTTCTGCATTGTTTTTGTTTTTTGTTTTTTTTTTTTTGCAAGAACTGAATTGAGGCAGCACGTGGCCTTCAGCGGGGCTGCCCTCCGTGTGGCCTCGGCAGACAGACAAATGTGCAATGAACTCTGTGAGTCCCGCCGGGGCCGCCAGCTGTGCCTCATCCCCACGAAAGCAATTTGGATTTCCGTCTGCGAATGTGCTGGGCGTGGGTCTCGGGTGCTCGGGCGCTCGGGCCAGCCAGGCTCCATCCAGTACCGGTCCTCCTCACCGCGCGAGGGCGAGGACTTGCTGGGCTGGCAGGAAAGGTGATTCCTTTACTGTGAAAAGCTGCCCTTGTGCAATGCCCTTTCCTGCCAGGATGGGAGAAGCGAGACGGGCCCTGGGGCCCTGTGCAGCCCCCTCAGGAGGAGTTGTGGGTCCCGGCCCTGGTGCTGTTCTCCACCCACCCTGCCCCATCGGACCGCGGTTCCAGCTTAGGAAACCACAGCAGAGCAACCCAGGAGTCGCCCCCCACCACCACCACGAGGATTTCCCGAATCCCCTGGAAATTGAGTCTTGCTCTTGCCAAAGAAAAGTCTGGCTTTGAGATTCTTCCGAACCCAGGATGCCAGCGTCTGCCAATGACCCTGTCCTTCATCTCTTCGATAGAAAAGCCATATCGGATCGTTGCCACGGGGCGCCCTGTGGGTGTTGTCTAGGTCATGTGATTCCATTTTGATTTCTCATCCCACCAAGTTCTCCTCTCATTCTGTCAATCTCTTCTCCATTGGTCCCTTCAAAGCTGTTGTAATTTGTACTGAGTCAAAACGTGTCCCATTCTCCCCAGACCACTTAGCTATGATATATTGCAATAAAATTACTTCTTATATTTGCAGAAATTCTTTCGGTGTAATTTTATTTTTTTCCCCTCATCTATATAATTGGACAGATGTTGATTGACGAGAAAAGGAAAATGGTCAAAAGAAAACCTATGGTAAATATTCTAGGACATCAGGCCCTTTAAAATAGAATGTCAAGCGACATATTGTACATTTCCCGAAAACCCAATAGACGTGTTCATACGTTTCCACTGTAATGCCCAGGAAAGAGTATTTTAAAATATTTTAAACCTGTGTAACAGAGGAATAATTGTAATAGTTTTTCAATAAATCAAGATGACTGTTTCCACCGTAAACAGATGTGATCGGCTGTCTTCTTAAGTGTGACCAGGGCCTTCCCCTGCATTAAATCGATGTGTGACCCCAATCTCAGGACAGTGGAAACTCTCAACACCCTGGCCGTGGTCACAGAAAGTGGAAGGAAGGCACGGGCCGGACCATCTGCCAAGGGAGCTCTTTCTCAGAAGAAGTGGCAGGGGGCATTGTGAAGACAGAGCTGTGCCCTGAGAGCCCTTGGGCTGTGGCCAGACCTCAGCCCTCCCGCCTCGTAGGGGAGTTTCCACAATCCTTGGTCCTTCAGGCCTTGGCTGCCCTGCAGGGGTGCCAGGTCCCCAAGCTCGCGCTTCTGCTGTCCAGCTAATCAGAGAAGGACGCTACTGCCTGGCCCCCTGGCTCGTGACAGCCGATGACGCTGAGAGGAAGTGGCGAGTGGCTCCTGCAGTCTTGGTGGTTCCCTCTTACATCTCGGCAGCCGTGTTCCTGGAGTGACTGTGTCTCCAGCGAGCATGTTCCAGGAGGGAGTCCCCAGCCAGACCGCCAGGAGCTTGCAGCGTGAGCGAGAAACGTGCAGCTGTTGGTCTCAGCCGTGGATGTCGGGGAGTGTGGTTACTGTCAAAGCCACTGGGTCTGTGGGCCGTCGGCAAAAGCATCAGCCCCTTGTTAGGAATGCAGATTCCCGGGCCCCGCGCAGACCTGCTGAACCGAATGACTTGGGGGAAGGCCCCATCATCTGTGTTTTGACCAGGTCGGTAGGGGAGTCCTGGTGCTTGCTTGGGTTTGAGATCCACCAGCCTGGACGATCCCGGGGCAGAGGGGAACGTGAGCCCGGAAGTGGGCACCTCCTTTCCGCCAGTGTGAGGTGGCAGGTCCCACTGCGGGCAGAGAAGTCAGGAACTGCCGTCGGAGGGTGGAAGGCGCCCCATACTCCGGGGCAGAATGTGTGGTCAGATTGCTCTCTGTGACCTGTGAGAGCTTGCAGGCTGCTCACAAGCATGTGACTTGGAAAAAGGTCGGAACCACGGCAGTGACTCAGGGAGCTTGCTCTCAGCCACATTTGGCGTGAAAGGAAACAGAGTCTGCAGATTTGAGGGTTTCCAGGGCGCGAAAAGGCAACCATTTCTCAGCGTCCACGGTTAAAGATGAAACTGAGAGGGCTTCCCTGGCAGCTCGGTGGCAAAGAATCCACCTGCCAACGCAGGAGACACGAGTTCAATCCCTGATCCGGGAAGACCCCCTATGCCACAGAGCCACTGAACCCACGCTCTGCCACTACTGAAGTCCAGGCACCCTAGAGCCGTCGTCTGCAACAGGAGAGGCCCTGGCTCACCGGAACTAGGGCCTGTGCGCAGCATCAAAGGCAGAACACAGCCAAAAAGTAATCAATTACGTGAAATATTTTAAAAGCCGGTAGCGTCCCGAGTGAGACCCTTCTGGGGCGAGGCCCTGCAGGGCCCCCTGCTTGTCTCCGCCTCTTCCCTCCTCCGGAGACCTGACTCACGGAAGCACCTGCTGCAGGCTGGGTCGGAGGACGAGAGCCCACAGGTGCTGGTGTGGCCGGGGCCTGGAGCCCGACGAGTATTGTGCGTCCTCAAGGATGAGAGCAGGGAAGCTGGACTCGCTCACGCACCGCTCCCCTCAGTGCCAGCCCCCACTGCAGCTGCTGATGCCTGGACTGGCTCTTTTGAAGACCTCAGTAGAGGCAGCTCACCGGGACTTTGCTCCCGTCCCGGGAGAGGTGAGATCTGTGGACACGAAGGGCTCTGGGGTCAAGGAAGAAAGGGTTGTCACAGGAGGGGGTGGGGTGCCGAGCTTCCTTGCCCAGGAAAGCCCGTGCAGTCAGGGGTCAGGGCCTGGACGTCCCTGGACAGTGCTGGCCAAAGCCTGCTCCTGGGTCAGCTGGAAGGTTTGTTAAAGCAGGTTCCTGTCCCTCCCTCCTGCACGCGATTGAGCAGCTCTGGAGGCTGCCGAAGACCTGCAGTTCTGAAAATCCCCAGGCGTCCTGCTGCTACTTGGAACACACAGGGATTAGCGCTGGTAGCTTACATAGTCTCATCCCCCACACAGCCTGGCCACCGGAGAGGCAGGTGCCTGCTGCATACTGGGTTTTACTGGATTTTACAAAGGCTGAAGCATATACCCGGACCCCCTCCACCCCTAACTCCTCTGATGCTAAAATTCCCCAGTAGAGAAGTGTGGTCCTTCTGTATAAAATGCATCTCTTTAAAATTCAAGTCTTTAAGCCTTCAGAGGTGTTTCTTCTTATTAGCGATCCTTTGGCAGAAATCAGCTTGACACCTTGAGTCCGAGTGGCATTTGGTGCAGAAAGACAGAGCCTGAGGAGGCAGGAACATGTGCAGGGCCCCTCTGGTGGGTGGAGGTGACGAGGGTGGTGTCATGTCGGTTTCACCTCTTCGACCACTTGTCAAGGGAGGAGGGGTCTTCCTCTCCCGCCTGCAGCCCCAGTGGGATGACCACAGATGGGGGATGTCCGAGTTTCACGTTCCCTCTGAGAGGACGTGACGGGGGCTCAGGCGGAAGAGAATGAGATGCCCCGATGAGCAGAGGTCTGCAGGCGCCCAGCTCACGGCCACTGTGAGCAGTGACGTGCCCGCCACGTGCGGCGATGAGAGCATCCCCGCGTTGGCCAGATAAACAACAAAGACAATGAGGATGAGGGCCTGGCTCAGAGGTGATGGCGGCTCTGAGCGCTCTGCAGGGTGGACAGTCTGTCTTGGAGCCAGGATCAGGCGTTCAGGGAAGGGTTTGGGGAGCAGGAGACTGATGAGATCGGGGCTGAGTTCGAGAGACGTGGACCCGACGCTGTGGTATGGAAGGAGACCTGCCAGGCAGAGACCAGGAGAAGGTGCTTTGTTCAGCGGAAGAAAGAGCGTTAGTCAAGGAGGGGGTGCCAGGCGCCGACATCCCGGCGCTGCAGGGCTGATGTCGGCCTTCCTGCTCGTCTCCTACCAGCAATTACTTTCTCAGGCACCCGGCCTCCTGGCTTTTGCTCAAATCCACCAGGGTCTCATCCTCTTGCCGTAAGACTCCCACCTGGAACACCGTGTATCCCGCCCATGCCTCTCAGCTCCCTGCTCAAATGTCACCTTTCCTGAGAGTCACTGAGGGACGAAGAGCTTAAAACAACTTACCCTCCAGGCATCTTGGGTCTGATTGTTGGAAGACGGCTTTCACTGTACCCACCCTCCTGCCAGTAAAGTCTAGAGTTGTCTGTGAAGATACAGTTATTGGAAGACAATGGAGAGGGACAAAAAGCAGATGGGAACTGGACGTGGGCTAAGGTGGACAGTCACCCTGGCCTCCTCCTGCGGGCCCTCTGGTCCACGGGGTGCAGAGTAGCGTCTCTCAAGCAGAGGCTGTCTCACTGGGCTGGGGACTTGGGTAAAAGTCTAGGCTACCAGCTGGGCAGGGGGTGGAACCTCCTGAACACAGGAAGCCACGTTGTGAAAGCCCCCGGGACTGCTGCGAACCCTCTCCTGTCCCTGCCGATGGTCGATCTGAACGTGCGTGGGGGGAGATGGTCAAGACGCGCTGCTGGGCGGGGGGCCAGCTGGGAGCCCACACAGCTGAGTGGAGGCGTCAGCACTGCCTGGGGTCGGAGGCAGTTTGAGTTCGACTCCCATTATTTTGGATGGATTTGATAAACACCTCAGGCTTCCCCCAGGGAGCCCAACCCTTAAGTAAAAGGACAGTACCCCAGGCCCGAAGCTTGTCCTGGGATTGAGGGCAAAATAGAGCCACCATAACAGGCCTAGAGCCAAGATCCCCAGGCTCAGGTGATCCCACCCACCTGCCTACCAGTACCAAGCTCAGTTTGCTTCTGAGGGAGCTCAGAATGCAGACTCTGGGACTCAGTGTCCGTCTGGCTCAGAATCAAGACTCACTCAACACGTGAGAAAGGAAAGCACGACCCATAGTCAAGTAGGGAACTAGGTAGGAACACATGAGCAGGAGCCTCCAAGGTTACAGGCAAGGACTTCGAAATGAGCAGGATACATGGGTGAAATAATACATGAGAAAAGGTGCGTATAATGAGTAAAGAAATGGGACGTTTCAAGAGAGAGAAGAAAACTAAAGCATGAACAAACTGTAAATGTTAGAAATAAAGATGGCTATATATGAAATAAAATATTCATTGGATAAAGAAGACATACAGAGAAGACATACAGATGACCAATAGGCACGTTTAAAAACCAGTGTTCATTGTTGCTAATTATCAGAAAAGTCAAAACTACAGTGAGGTATCCCCTCACACCGGTCAGAATGGCCATCATTTGAAAATCTACAAACAGTAAATGCTGGAGAGGGTGTGGAGAAAAGGGAGCCTCCTACACACGGGTGGGAAGGCACATCTGCGCAGCCACTGTGGAGAACAGTATGAACGCTCCTTAAGAAGCTGGAAACAGAGCCACCATAGAATCCGGCAATTCCACTCCTGGGCATATATCTGGAGAGAGCCGTGACCCACAAGGACGCACGCAGCCCAGGGCTCACGGCAGCACTGTTTACGGCAGCCAGGACAGAGCAGGGGCTTAGATGTCCATCGACAGGCGAATGGATGAAGAGGATGTGGTACATGTATCAATGGAATACCACTCAGCCATGAAGAAGAATGAAAACTGCCATTTGCTTCAACATGGATAGACCTCGAGATTATCACTTACATAAGTAGGCCAGAAAAAGACAAATTTGATATCCCTTTATTGGAGAAGGAAATGGCAACTCACTCCAGCCTGGAGAATCCCAGGGATGGCGGAGCCTGGT
>NW_011475969.1:5069-8567 GCF_000754665.1 Bison bison bison | reverse complement strand
CTGGCAGGCTGGGGGCCCCAGGCAGTGTCTTTCCTTCTCTGCATCTCCATTTTCCATCCCTTCCAAGAGATGCTGTCCAAGGCACCCCAGCGGAGCCAGGCCTGATCCTCGCCGTGTGGGTCTCTCTCCTCTCTGATGCATCGTGGCTGACTCTTGTTCCCTTTCTGGCACAGAGAAGATTACTCCGTGTGCAACTGTCTTTTTAAATTAATTCAAATGCAATTTGTTCAATTTACTAAAATTATACATTTTAAAGTCCAGCAATTCCTTCAGCTTTTAAGTTGAATGTACCAACCTCATTCTATATGTAAAAAGGCACATTTGAATTTCTTCCTTTACGGGACCTGTGAGTGATTCCTGTTCCACTGACTGACTCAGTTAACAGCTTTCAACGTTTTAATTGCATTTTCAAAATGAACCAATTCACATCTGTGCTCTCGCGTTTCAGTTGTCTGCCTTTAACGAAACCTTCTGACTAGAAGCTAATTTTTAGGGATCTACTAATGGACACATACCAATGTGATGAATTTAGAGGCCTCTTAACTCTCAACTATAAACAATAAACCAAACAGCAATATTTCCCCATAAAATCACTAACTCGTTCTGTTACTCAAGGTCACATTTTTCAGCTGAATTATCAGGTTGTTATTTTAACAGGCCAGATTCTCTTAACTAAAGCTGGTACTTCCCTGATGGGCTGCCCTCATAGCTGAGTTGGTGAAGAATCTGTGCAATGCAGGAGACCTGGGTTCAGTCTCTGGGTTGGGAAGATCCCTGGAGAAGGGAAAGGCTACCCACTCCAGTATTCTGGCCTGGAGAACTCCATGGACTGTATAGTCCCTGGGGTCACAAAGAGTCAGACACGACTGAGTGACTTTTACAAAGCTGCTACTCCAAACATCAAATGCCGCGTGGATTCCTTTCTTTCAAAGATTTATTTATTTACGTAAACTTTGGGCTGAGCTGAGTCTTCGTTGTCGTGGGGACCCCTCTCTAGTTGCAATGCGCAGGCTCCCGTGCGGCGGCCTCCCTGGTTACGGGGCGCGGGCTCTGGGTGCGCAGGCTCCCCGTGCGGCCCTCTCTGGTTATGGAGCGCAGGCTCTGGGTGCGCAGGCTCCCGTGCGGCGGCCTCTGGCGGCCTCTCTGGTTACGGGGCGCGGGCTCTGGGTGCGCAGGCTCCCGTGCGGTGGCCTCCCTGCTTACAGGGCGCGGGCTCTGGGTGCACAGGCTTCAGCCATTGTCTCTGGCAGGCTCAGCAGTTGTGCCTCAGCTGCTCCATGGCAGGTGGGATCTTCCTGGACCAAGGATCGACCTGGTGTCCCCTACGTTAGCTGCAGATTCTTAGCCACTGAGCCACCAGGAAAGCCCAAGGCCAGATTCTTTACGCTAAAATGTTAACACTGTGAGCACCAGCCTCTTGCCCCGTCTGTGCCCGGTTAAAAGTTCAGCCCAGCCTGAGAGCAACCCCCGCCCACACAGCGCGGGTGCCAAGCGCCCCCCTTCCAGTGCCAAAGGGCCTCCTTCTGGCCCCAGCTCAGCAGGTCTCTCCCTCCTGTTCTGTCTGCACATTGCCAGGGAGGCCGCCTCTCCCCTGAGCCCGGCCCACAATGGATGGAGTCTGGCGTCTCCTGCTCTTGAAAGCTTACATCCCGGCAGCAGCCCACACCCCCACGGCCGGCCACTTGGGTGGGTTGATTGTTCTGAGCGGCGGATGTTTGGCGGTTGCTGTCGCTCAGTGTGCCTGATGCTTTGTGACCCCATGGACTTCAGTGGAGCAGGCCCCCCTGTCCTCCCGGAGCCTGCTCAAACTCATGTCCACTAAGTCGGTGATCCCATCCAACCATCTCATCCTCTGTCGTCCCCTTCTCCTCCTGCCCTCAATCTTTCCCAGCATCAGGGTCTCTTCCAATGGGTCAGATTTTCACCTCAGGTGGCCAAAGTATTGGAACTTCAGCTGCAGCATCCGTCTTTCCAATGAAAGTTCAGAGTTGATTTCCTCTAGGGTTGACTGGTTTGATCTCCTTGCAGTCTGAGAGACTCTCAAGAGGCTCTTGAAAACCAGGAAATACAGGGGCGGCGTCCTCTGAACTCCCTCCAGGAGGAACTCAGTTGTCAGCCCCTCCTGGTGGGAGAGGGCCCCACCAACAGGGAAGACTGGCTCTCAGCTCATCCCGGCAGAGGAGGCCGGAGGTCCACACACTCAGACAAAGTGTGCGGCGGACGCTCTTGGCACGGGCAGGCCTCCGCTGGGCCCTCAGGCCCAGGATGAGCCTTTCCCTGTACTCTGTCTTCTCTGCAAAGGTGAAGCCGGGGGTCTGCAGGGCTCCGACGAGCTCTCCATTCTCCAAGGCTGCCCATGGCTGCCCGGAGCCGCAGGGCCCGGGGAGAGAAGCGCAGGCTGGTCCTGGGAGCCTCTGTGGAGGGCAGAGCGGGTGAGAGTCTGCACGGGGCTCTGCGGCGGCCGGGGCTTCAGCTCGGGCCCGGGGAAGCAGAGACCATGCCAGCGTCCCGGCTCTGCGTCTTCCGCGTGACGTTGGTGGGGACCTAACCTCGCCGGTTTCTTCATTCACACAGTAACATGACACCATGAACACCTGAGCATGCCCACGAGGCTGGCGTGACCCAGCACAGGGTCCAGCAAGCTGTGGTTTTTTGTCAACTACTATTGTTGGTGAATATGGGGAAGGATGACCATTCAGCCCATTTCCCTGAAGGTTCCGTTCCCGTTCTTATTATTGGAGCGCTGTCTTGTGGAATGAGAGTTCTTGGGCGGGGAGGGCCACGCTCCCCCAGGCAAGAGGATGCCTGTTAGCTGGGAGGAGCAGACCCGACGAGGGAATAGCAGGACCACTGCATCCGCAGAGGGAGCTCCCTGGGGCCACGTGAGTGGCATCCCTTGGTGGTGTGCAGTGCCCAACATGCAGAGCCGGACAGGGCAGCCCTGACCAGGACCAGCATCCAGGACCTCCTAATCCTGGGCGCCGATCAGGCTACTTCTCCTTCTGAGCAGATGATTCCCCGACTCACAACAACAGCACCTTCTCCGCCAAAGACAACGACAGACTTCTGGAAACGGTGTGATGTGGTGCCAGGGGGCTGGTGGCATGACGGTCACCCATCGGACCTGAATGGGAGCTACCTCGGGATCCCACGAGAGCTTTGCAAACAACGTCAGTGGGTGGTGGGAAAGCATGCAACAACCGCACCATGGTGCTGGAGTTGAAGGTGCGGGCCACCGAGGGCAGTGCCTGTCGGCCGGGGCCCCTGGGAGCGGCTTCCTGCACATGCACGGCTGGGGGCGGCTCGTCCAGAGCCCTCTCCCGGAAGGGGACGTGGGGCTCCACCACTATCCTCACGGGAGCGGAAGAGCCTGAGCTGGAGCCTCACGCTCTGTGCCACCAGCGACTTCCCGCCCTCTGCCCCCCACGAGGGTGAGAGTACCTGCCACCCCAGGTCTCGCCAGGCACGTGTTCTCGATGAAGACACGTGCTTCCCCGA
>NW_011475969.1:0-1629 GCF_000754665.1 Bison bison bison | reverse complement strand
CACAGGCGCCCGGGGCGCGAGGTCAGTGCTGCAGCCAGCCTATCCGCCTTTTCTGCCGTCAGAACCCACTGGGGGAACTGGCTTCCCCCGTCTCCCTCCCAGCCTGAGGAGCATCACCCCTCCCCCCAGTAACGCTGAACTTTGGAGCTGGGACTCGCCCCAAAGCCTGAAACCAGCCTGGCAGGCTCGGCCGGGCCCCACTTCCCGTTTCCTTCACCATGAGGTTCAAGCTTTCCCAACGATTCCACACCTTAAGAACAGTTTACAAGAAAGGGACTTGGACAGGCCATCTGGTCAGTTTCAGGCTTGGCTGGGCCCAGGTGGAGCCCAGCACTGCCCACCAGAAAGGGGGTGCTGCTCAGGCTGCATTGATGATGGCGTGGGGTGCAGGACCAGGGCCGGGCGCCGTGCTCAGCTCTGCACAGCTGCGCCCTGGGGTCGGAGTTCTGCACTTGAAAGAGGCCCAGGAGGGGGCATCACTAGGATGGGAGTGACGGGCTGGGAGCCAGACTCTTAGGGGCGAGGAGGAGGGCCTGCCCAGAGCAGGAGACGGCCTGGGGCAGCATGCCACCCCCAAGAGGAGGAGCACCGCCCTGGGCGCACAGGCCCCTCTCCCCACTTTCCCTGCACCCAGAGTTATGCCCTAGCTTCCGTCCTCTCCCCAGAGATGCTGGTCAGGAAGAGCAGGGTGACCACCTTGTCCGGGTCACCCTGGGTCCTCCCGGTTTTAGCAGTGAACATCCCACACCCTGGAAAAGCCCTCAGAGCTGGACAAACCAGGAGGGTTGGCCACCACGAGGGGAGGCTCTGTGGATGTTCAAACTGTAGCACAGGTGACCCCTCTGGCGGTGCAGTGGTTAAGACTTCGCCTCCAGCTCAGGGAGTCCGGGAGCCAGGATCTTACATGCCTCGGGGCCAAAAAGCCAAAACATAAAACAGGTACAGTGTTGTGACAAATTCAAGAGGGATTTTAAAACTGGTTCATGTCAAAAAATTGTAAAACAAGCAAACAACCGTATCCCAATGTTCAGCAACAGAGGAAAACCCTCGAGCCTGGACCCCCTTTCCTCAAGGCCACGGCAGCCTTCTCTTTCCGTCACTAAGTTCGGTCAGTCGCTGAGTCAGGTCTGACTCTTTGTGACCCCGTGGACTGTAGCCCGCCAGGCTCCTCTGCCCATGGGATGTCCCAGGCAAGAATCCTGGAGTGGGTTTCCATTCCCTTCTCCAGGGGATCTTCCCATCCCAGGAATCGAACCCATGTCTTCTCCATTGCAGGCAGATTCTCTACCATCTGAGCCACCTGGGAAGCCCATTTTCTTCGCTGGAACGGCTCTACTAGCTTAGTGAACAAAGACAAAACAAGCCCTCCCCTCCCGCCATCCCTCAGCAGGCATCTGCAAAGCCCTCCTTGGTGGGTGAATGAGTCTATGCCCCCTCAGAAGGAGCGCCCGGTCTAGTGGGGGGCACCCCACAAGTGTGGTGAAGACTCACTTGGGGGTGACGCGCAGAAGGGGCCCTATGTTTCTTTCACCCGGGCCCAGCCTGACCGTCTGAGTCCATCCCGCCTCACTGCCTGCCCGGCCTGGCCGGACTCCCACGTTCATCAGACTACCTACCTGCATGTGGACT
>NW_011475968.1:20611-20826 GCF_000754665.1 Bison bison bison | reverse complement strand
CGGACCGAGCCCTACGGGCCAGCTACACCCCGTCCCCAGCCCGCGCCAGCCACCTCAAGACCCCGGCCAGCGGGCCTCAGACCCCGACGAGCACACCGGCCCCCGGCTCGGCGACACGCACCCCACTCAGCCAGGACCCAGCCTGCATCACGGACAACTTGCTGCAGCTCCCCGCCCGGCGCAAGGCCTCAGACTTCTTCTAGGCCGGGCCCGGA
>NW_011475968.1:14381-19800 GCF_000754665.1 Bison bison bison | reverse complement strand
GGAGCCCCTCGTGCGGGGAGCAGGCAGGCCCCAGCAGGCCACCCTCGGGCTCCCTGGAGGCTGCCTGGGGTCCTGCTGGTCTGCGCTCCTCCACATGGAGCTCCTGCAAGTTCCTGGGTGGAGCCCTGGCTGGGCACCAAGGGGGCAGGGCTGGGGCCGCGGGGTCAGGAAACGGCTGCTTTTGATGCTTTGTCCCAGGGTGGGCGTGGGCCTGAGGGAGCCCCAGGAAGTGTGTCAGAGGTCTGGAGGGGCCGAGTGAGATGCAGAGGGCACGCTCCAGGCAGGGCCATGCCTGGAGGGAGTGGGAGGGGGGCTGCGAGAAGTTCTAAAGGGCCAAAGGGCAGGCAGGCATTGAGGATGGCCTGCCTAAGGGGCGCGAGCGGGGTGGGAGGGCAGCAGGGGCCTGGTGGGAGGCTGCAGACTCTGTGCCCACGAGGCCAGCTCCCCAGAGCCCCCGGGCCACAGGGAGTGGGTGCTGAGTCCCAGAGAAAAAGACTCCGCGCGCCTCTCTGCTATATACTGTGGTTTATTTGGTGGTCAGGGTTTAAGGTCTCTGCTACGAAGTGGAAGAAAGCTCACAGAACGTAATCAAAATAGCGGTTTAATTGACGGACTTTACTTGTTCTCGCACCTGTGGCTTCTTCGGCTCCTACCGCCCACTCAGCCCACGGGGCGCTCGCAGCGCCTCGCCCCCCGGGCCCTCAGCACCGCTAGGTGCTCGCCTTCCCCACCTCAGCTCCGGAGACGTGGGGGTCCTTCGCCCTGGAGGCTTCGGCCAGCCGCTCCTCCACGCGGTCCTCGGTCTCGGGCACCACGAGCAGCCGGTGCTGGGTCTTGGCCCCCAGCTTGTGGTCGGGCCGGTGCTCGGGCCGCGAGCCGGGCCGCGGGTCCAGCTTGCAGTCAGCCCGGTACTTGCCCTCGCCCTCCCGCTTGAAGGAGGCGGAGGGCATGGCCTTGGGCTTGGGGGGCTGCAGCCACGCGTGGCTGAGGATCTCGTCGATGTGCAGGCGCCGGGTGACGTCCGGCTGCAGGATGCGGTAGATGAGGTCCTTGCACTCACCCGTCAGGTTCTTGGAGCGCGGGAAGTCCACGCGGTGCTCCTTCTGGATGCGCAGCATCTTCTTGATGTCGGAGTCGTCATACGGCATGGAGCCGCAGACCATGATGTAGAGAATCACGCCCAGGCTCCAGATGTCGTACACCTTGGGCTGGTAGGGGATGCCCTGCAGCACCTCGGGGGCCGCGTACGCCGCCGACCCGCAGAAGGTCTTGCTCAGCGTCAGCCGGCCGCTGCCGTCCGCAGGCAGCGCTTGGAGAAGCCAAAGTCGGACAGCTTGATGTTGAAGTCCTTGTCAAGGAGAAGGTTCTCGCACTTGAGGTCTCGGTGGACGACGTCCAGGTCATGGCAGTACTTGACGGCCGAGGACAGCTGCCGGAACATCTTGCGCGCCACATCCTCGTGCAGGGCCCCCCGGCACTTGATGAACTCAAGGAGGTCGCCCTGGACGCCGAGCTCCATGACGATGTAGATGCGGCCGTCGGACGTCTCAAAGATCTCGTAGGTCTTGATGATGGAGCGGTGGTTGACGGTCGCCAGGATGTCCATCTCCCGGGGCAGGAATCTCTCCACGAAGTCCGTGGGCGTCTTCTTGCGGTCGATGATCTTGACCGCCACGTTGAACTTGAGGCGCTCAGAGTAGGCGGACTTGACCTTGGCGTAGGAGCCCTTGCCCAGGTTGATGCCCACGATGTAACCCTTCTTCCTCAGGACCGCGGCATCGTCCATGGTGCCCAGAGCGGCCTGCGCCGCTGCCCTCTACATCCCCTCCCCACGCGGACCAGCGGGCATCGTCCTTGTTTGTGCTGCGGGGAGCCGTCTGGCCAGGCTGGGCCTGCACTTGGAGGTGTGGAACGCCCAGCATTGTCCCTGCGTGACTTCAGCCTGTGAAGTCATAAAGCCAGGCTGCCTGGAGTGGGAACTGGGTGGGGGGACAGGCCCTGGAGCCCTGGAAGGCTGACTGGGCTGGCAGAGCCCCACGGCCCCCTAGGAAGGGAGGAAGCTGGCGCCCAGAACTGCTTCGAGCTCGCCGTGCCGCCCTGTGCTGAGTCAGGCCAGGGCCGCCCAGGTCCAGCCAGCATGCCAGGCCCCTGCCGCTTCCCTCTCCTGGGCGTGGGGCTGACCCCGCAGCGGATCCTGTCCCTCAAGGGAGGGCTGCCTTCCCACCGCTGCCTTGAGGTGGGATGAGCACCACCTCGGGCTGGCCCTGGGAGGGGCCACCCGATCCCGGGGGGCGAAGGCGGCTGTCTACGGTGGAGGGAAGCTCGGACTCTGTGAGTGCCCAGCCCAGTGGCCTGGAGTGCTGGTGGGCTGGCGTTCCAAGGGCAGGGAGAATTGAGGTCCAGGCAGGGAAGGGCCTGGGGGAGGTGGACATTGTGAGAATGGATGGGTCCCGGCATCGGGGTTGGGGGATGTGGAGGAGAGGGTCGGGGGGTCTGATCCCCGCTTTAAGACAGGTCCTGCGAGAGCACATAGCCAAGGGTGGCCAGAGCCTGTGACCGGGCAAGGGGCGGCTGGCCAGGGCAGGCCAGTGGGGAGTGCACTCAGTGGGCGGGCCCCGAGGCCGGGGCTGGGGGCTGGGGAGAGCCTTTGTGAGCGCTGGGAGCCTGGGCAGGCATGTCACCTTCGCATCTTAGAGTGTCTCTGCATCTGGAAACAGCGTCAGCCTGCTTTGTTCTCGCCCTGGGAACCGCGGCCCCGATCGGCGCAGGTCCTTCCCCAGCCCGGTGTTCACTTGTCCTCGTGGCCTGTCGCCAGGACAGGTGCTCGGGGGAGGGGCGTCCTGTGTCTGGGTGGGTGGGAGTGACCCAGAAGCCCCGTGCCAGGGTCCAGTGGGGCTTGCCAGCTGCTGGGAGGGGAGTGTGCACACACACCTGGGCTTCACAGAGCTCCCTGCAGGAGGTCCACGTGGAAGGCCCCCGAGCAGGGCAGCCAGGCCCAGAGGCCAGCAGCAGGGACCTGCCCGCGCCTGCAGTGTCCTGGGGGCTTCGATAGGAACCAGGGAAGCTTCAGAGGGGCCAGCTGTGAGGCCCCCAGGCCCGCCCCCCTCCCCGCCTGTCTCCCTCACCCCCAGGACTGTCGGGGTTGCCCTTTGCTGTTGTTCCTGCTCCCCATGCCCTCCCTCGCCTGGGATGCCATGGTCTCTGGTTCTCCGGGGACGCAGGCCTGCAGACTCAGGCGAGCCGCAGGGGCCCTGCCCAGAATGTGTGTGCCGGACTGCCGGGGCCCCCGGGGCGGGGTCAGACTGGACGGGCTTCAGGGTGCTCCTGGCTGCAGACCTCTGAGTGCCAGGCCGCAGGCCCTGGGACGCTGCCCTTGGAGCTTTGAGGGTGGGTGACAGGAGTGGGCCCTGCCTTCCCGGGGCCCAAGGTGGCTCAGCGTCACCCAGCGTGTGAGTGCCCTGCGGCTGGGTTATAGCAGGCACACACAGCTGTGGACTCGGGGAGGCTGAGGGCTGAGGTCAGGCCCCGCAGATGACGGGGACAGAGGTGCCACTGAGGGTCTGAAGGGCCAGGTGGTGAGAGAGTGTGGGGTGGGAGGTGCACGGCTGGCCCAGAGGCTCCTCCGGGGGTAGCTGTGGGGGCTGAGCCTGTCTGGGGCAGTGGCGCGGCTCAGGCCACCTCAGGAGGGCCTCGCAGTGGGGCCTGCTCCGCGCTGGGTGGGTTCAGGCAGCCACCCACCCCCTCTGAGCGGTGCCCCCGCCTGGGAAGCACACAGCTGGTGCTCCTTCCCGAGGCCCCTCCCTGCAGCTTTGACCCTAGGTCCCAATGATCACTGCTGACCCGGGGAGGAGTTTGCAAGCTTCCCGGGGGGTCTGAACCCCTGCTGGCCCCACGCACCCTGGAATCCTGCTCCCCCACCGGGCAGGCGTGTGACCACCGCCAGGACTGCTCCATCTTGGGCCCTCGCCCGCCTGCCCTGGCAGTGGCCCCCAGAGGCTTCGTGTGTGGAGGCTGCGGCCCCTTGGCGGAGCCTGGAGAGGTGGGCAGGGGCTCAGGGACCGGTCCGCCAGCAGGGCTGGGGCCCACGGTGAGCGGCCGGGCAGCCAGGAGGAGGCCAGACCCAGGAGGACCTCAGGGGCCAGGTGTGGAGATCCTTCCTGCAGGCAGGGGAGCTGGACTGGGTGCAGGAGGGAGGCCTCGGCTCCTGCGGGAGGTGACAGGGACACGGGGGTGCGGGGGGCCCAGGCGGCGGCCACGCTGTGATGCCCAGGGGTGTGGCTGTGGCCATGAAGGGGCTGGGTGGGGGTGGGGGGAGGGGCCATCTGCAGCCCTGTTCCCTTGGTGCGCCACACCCGCAGGTCCACGTGTGTCCGAGCACAGGCAGATCAGAAGAGGAAGCGGCAGCCGCTTACAGCCAGGTGAGGGCCACTTGGTGGGTGGGCCCCCGTGGCTGGCAGTGCCCCCGCAGGCCTGCTCCCCCGTGGACACCCCGGCCACGCGTGAGAGGAGGCCTGTGCCCCGTGCTCGCCAGCATCCGCTTACCCGCGCTGGTGGGAGCGTCACCCCTGGGACAGCTAGCTGGGACCAGAGAGGAGCAGGAGGGTCCTGCTCAGTGATCAGGGGACATGCAGGCCCGGGGGCGGGCCAGGCAGGGATGCTCCGGGCGCTGTGGGGAGCGGGGTGCTGACTGGGTGTGGGGCGGACCCTGGAGCCAGAGCAGGAGGAGGAGAGGGGCCCTGAGGGAGGCCCCCCACAGGCAGGCAGCCTCGGGGGCGGCTGAGGGCCGGGAAAGCCTGCCCTAGCCCCCAGCCCGCAGCCCCCACGCCGCCTCCCGCACAGATTCACGCTTGTGGGCCCCACGCTTGAAGCAGCGTTTTCCTTGCTCGGCTCTCCCTGGTCCAGGGCCTGAGACCGTCGTCAGCGCTGGACACGTGGGGCTGTTTCCCCAGCGGGAGGTGAAACGCGGTGTGGCCCATGGAGGGGGCCACGGGGGTGCAGGGTCCTCTCCCTGGGTGACCAAAGCCAGCAGGGCACACACAGCGACCCCGGGGGCTGCAGTAATATAGTGATTTATTGCTTCTCTAGCCACGTGAGTTACCAAGTTCAAAGGGAGGGGAAGAAACACGAAAATAGCGGCACGTCTGGGACCGTCTTCCTTCTCGGCTGGTCCCGCGGCCTCTCTGGAGCTCGGGCTCAGGGCCCCAAGCTCGGCCTCATTCCCTGCTGGCCGCCC
Organism: Bison bison bison; assembly: GCF_000754665.1. Taxonomy (NCBI): domain Eukaryota; kingdom Metazoa; phylum Chordata; class Mammalia; order Artiodactyla; family Bovidae; genus Bison; species Bison bison. The sequence goes on along the minus strand of NW_011475968.1, from coordinate 14,567 downwards.
GGGCCGCAACAGGCGGGCTAGGCGTGCGTCTCTGAAGGCTGCGGGGGCGCCCCCTCCTCGGTCTTGCTGGGCTGCTCACTGGGCAGACCCACGGCCTCTGACTGCCGGGACACCTGCACCATTGCCATCTCCTCCTCGGGGCTCGGCTCAGCCCGGGGCTCGGGCCGCGCCTCTTCCCGGGGCTCC
>NW_011475968.1:12327-13716 GCF_000754665.1 Bison bison bison | reverse complement strand
ACTCAAGGAGGTCACCCTGGACCCCGAGTTCCATGACGATGTAGACCTTGCCATCTGAAGTCTCGAAGATCTCGTAGGTCTTGATGATGGAGCGGTGGTTTAGCATGGCCAGAATCTCAATTTCCCGGGGAAGGAATTTCTCCAGGAAGTCCGTGGGGGCTTTCTTGCGGTCGATGATCTTGACCGCCACGTTGAACTTGAGGCGCTCAGAGTAAGCGGATTTGACTTTGGCGTAGGAGCCCTCTCCCAAATTGATCCCCATGATGTAGCCTCGTCGCTTGAGGACGGCAGCGTCATCCATGGTGCCGGGAGCGCCCGGTGCCCCTGAGGCTGCCCTCTACATCCCTGCGGGACATGAGCCAGCGCGTCCTCATCTACACTGTGGACAGAGTCCTCTGGGCTGCCCGGGCCTCCCGTCCCTGCCTCCTAGAGGCCAAGGCTCTGGGGTGGAATGTTCAGCACTGTTTCCCGGGTGACTTCAGTGGGTGAAGTCATAAAGGAGGAGTGCCCTGTGGAATGGGTCTCCGGCCTGAGCCCCTCAGACTCGGAACCTTGCAGCAGACGGAGGGCCAGCGGAGCATGGGAGCCGAGGTAGGAGGGGGCTGCGGGGACTGCATCGGCTCACCCAAGCCTCCACACCAGAGCCAGGACTGCTGGGGGCGGGGGGCAATGGGCTGATGATTTCCTGCACCCCAGGGAATCCCTACAAACCCAGGGCAACCGTCCCAACCATCTAGGTCTCAGCAGCAAAGAGGAGACGCTCAAGTGAGGACTGCCTGCGAGGGTTTAACAAGAGGATGATCTCCCCACATGGAGCCGTGTCGAGAACCCTGAGTGGGTGATGGGCCCTCGGATGAAGGGATGGTCATTTCTGGAACCCAGAGACAGTGGTGCCGGGAGGGCCACCTTGACCAAGGCAGTGACCTAGATCATCTCCCCCAGGGAAGGGGCTGGGGAACACCTCCCTGACCTCTTGCTCCCTGCAGCCCTGGAAATCCTCCGCAGTGTCCAGGCAGGTGGGCTGAGAAGGGGGCTGGGGCAGGAAGGGTCCCCTCCGCCCTCTTGCTGCATGGTCTGGCTGGACTTTTCACTGCCCCGTGCTGCTCTCATCTGAACCTTCTCTGGCCAGCTCTGCTGGGGACAACTGATCGGGTCTCTGCCCTTGGCTGTGAGCCCCCTCCGGGGGCCTGCCCTGCCATAGCCTGGGTTGGGCTCCCAGGGCAGGTCTGGGGGTTGGGGAGAAGGTGGGCCTGGACTCCTCTGAGAGCAGCAGCTGCTCCCAGAAATGCCCTCTGAGGACAGGCAAACAGGGCCTGTTGAATGGGAACCACCCTTCCCGCCAGCAGTGGGTCCTCTCTGCTCTGGGCCTTGCTGTAGGGAAGGGCGGGG
>NW_011475968.1:12054-12227 GCF_000754665.1 Bison bison bison | reverse complement strand
CTCTCAGATGACCCTGAATGTCCCAGGCTGGGATCCTGCGGTGCTCAGGAGGATCATGGCTTGGGGTGACTGCTTCTGGGGAGCCAGCTGCTGATGGCCTGGGTGCACTGCTCACCCCTGCCTCTGCCCTCCCTATTTTCTCGTCTCCCATCTTCACCTTCTTCCCACCCTGA
>NW_011475968.1:9399-11067 GCF_000754665.1 Bison bison bison | reverse complement strand
GGCCGCCCGGCGGGGTCCTTGAGACGCGTGAGGAGAGCCCGGGTGGGGAGCTGGGATCCGGGCCGCAGAAGGTCCCGCACGAGCCTTACCTCTTGTTTCCGATGTGTCCCCCCCCACACACACCTCTGTCCGCTAGAAATCAAGAGCCCGAACGCAGGGCCGATTCTTCCGTCAGGCGTAGAAGGCCGGGGCCCGCGGTGCTCTGGTGCCTTGCAAAGGTGTTCTAAAATCAGCGGGAAGGAGCCCCTGAGTGTTCAGGTTGAAGGAGATGCTGTAACACGCACGTATAAATGCGCTCGTTTTTGTGTCGATGCGGTTGCAGAGTGAGCTTCTTGACCCTGTTTAGTGGAGGGAGGGGCCCGTGCAGGCAGAAGTGGCCAGGGCCCCTTTTGTGGGTGCTGTCAGGACAGCGTGTCTCCAGCAGGTCGTGGAGCACGGCAGTGTGCAGGCCCCAGGCGGGCTCCCGGCCCGGGCACTCTGCACCTCGCTGCCCTTCGCCATCTGCCGCCGGGCGCCCCACCTCCTCCCCGGGGCCCGCTCGGCAGCCAGGGCCCTGGCCCACACTCAGTTGCAGGGGCCAGTGGTGCTTCTGGGGCGGCGGGGTGACTGGCTGCGGGGTGGTCTTGGTAGAAAGTGAAGCCAGCATCTCTGAAGGAGGTTGCTATGTGGGCTGTGAGGGACCAGAGCCGACGGGTTTGTGCGTGCTTGTTACTGCGTTCTTCAGAAAACATGTCTACACCTGTGGGGAGGCAGGAGTCATCCCGTCCGAGTCCTGGGTCTTCTGTTATGTCGCTGGACTCCGAGGGGCGGAGCCACACGGCGCTTGTGTCCTTGGTTGGGGGGAGGGTCTGGGTCCACCGAGGGATGTGACCAAGCTCCCCAACTCCCTTTCCTTTGCTGTCTGTCCACACATCCTAACAGCCGGCCGGCAGCAGTTCAGGAAACATCTTGGCCTGCCTGCCCGTCGTTAGGGATGCTCACCTGAAGAGAAGGTGCCTTCTTAGTGGATGTGCTCTTCAACTGGAAGCAGGGCGGGGAAATTGGTCCCCGGCCGGCCGCGGCAGAGGTGGGAAGCGGTGGCCTGCAGCAGGCCCGAGTTGGGGCAGGGAAGCGACTGGATGGGGAGCAAAGCTGTCCTTTGCGCCCGTGGCTGCCCAGGTCGGGCCTTCACAATAACCCCTGTGGGTGTCTGGAGTTGCCCTGAGAAACCTGGGCCTCCAGCTGGCTTCCTGACTCTGGCTCAGCAGCAAGTGGAGTCTCCCCTCTGGGGCCTGTGTGTGCTCTGTCCTGCCAGGCCGGGGTCTGCGGACTGGCACCTGGGAGGGGCTTTGCCAGTCTTAGCCTGCCCACTTGGAGTCCTGGCTCAGACCCCCCACTGGGGGTGAGGAGGGGAAAGTGCGGCACCCCTGCTTCCCTGGAGGGTCCCTGGCAGGGGGAGCACCCACGGCCCCTCCGGGCGCAGGCTGGGCCTCTCACAGAGCGGCCTCCAGGAGCGCAGCCGGGCCTTTGGGCAGCGTGTGCGGTCTTGGTGGTTGAGGACGCACTGGGTGCCGGGGCTCTCGGGGTCCCTGGGGGGAGGTCCTGCTGCTGGCTCCGTCTTAGAGAGCGGGCCACAGGATAGAGCTGGAGACCCCGGCAGCTCTGGGGAGGATTTTGTCCCGAGGCTTG
>NW_011475968.1:7790-9077 GCF_000754665.1 Bison bison bison | reverse complement strand
GAGGCAGGAAGGCCGGGACCTGTGCCCGGAGGTGACAGAGCTGGAGGGACCTGTGGGGGCCTCCGACTTGGACACCCCAGTGACTCGGCTCCGTATGCAGCCAGTCCTCTGGGAGTGCGGCTTCAGGCGCGCTGGGAAAACTGTTTCTCGCCTCAGCTGTGGAAGGAGACCCTGCGTGGCTTTAACCCCAGCTGCATCTGGGCGACCCCTCCGCCACCCCCACTTGCCCTGCTGGATGAGCTGAGGCACGCGGGTGCTGTCCTTCCGGGAGAGGCCAGCGATGGGGATGGCTGCAGCGGGGAGCCGGGGGCTGAGTTTGGGCCCGGGGAGGGGCTGCCTGCAGGTTCAGGTCCTTCCCGCGTGCCGCTAGGGAACCGAGGTCAGCAAGCCGCAGACCTGCGCTGGGGGCCAGGGAGCGGGGGGGTGTGTCCCGAGCCCGTGCGCCATGGCTCACAGACGGGCTGGATGCCGTGGGGTCTGTCCTGGGGCTGGCCAGGCACCCCCGCCCCAGCTTGGAGCCCGCGCTCAGCCCCGACCCGCACCACACGAAGCTTGTCCCGCGGGCCTCCAGAGCGCTGGGCTGGCCCCTTGGGTTCTCTCTGACTCGGATGGTAGCGTAGTGCTCTTTCCCACCTCACTAGCTTTTTTTTTTTAGTGAAGAAATTTTTGTTTGGGGATAATTTCAAACTTACAGAAGAGTTGCAGGGAGAAAGTGAGCTCACAGAGCCCGGTGCATCGTCTGCGCAGACCTCCCGGCTATCAATTGGCTTCCTCTGCCTTACCCGCCCAGCCCCCTGGTGTGTGCCTGTGTGCACGCACGTGAGCGTTGACGCCGGCACACACAATTGTTGGGGAGCGAGGGGCGGGCGGGCGTCATGGCCTGCTCCCCGAGGGGGCAGCCTGTGAGGGTGCGGTGGGCTGGGGCCAGGGCAGAGTCCCGCTGGTGACAGGCTCGGGGGGAGCCTGCGCGGCGGCTGCCCTGGACACGTGCCCCTCTGCGGCTCCTCACCCAGGGTGCTGTCGGCACAGCCCGCCTCCCTGGTCCTCTCACCCCTGGCCCCGGGAGCAGCCGTGCCGACGGGGTGCCCTGCCCTGGTGCCCAGCGTCTCCCCCTCTGGCTGCCACGGGGCTGCCCCCGTGCTGGGCGTGGAGTCGGTGTGGAGGTGGCCCCCTGTCAGGCTGCCGAGCCAACTTCGAACTAGTTGGGTGTTTGCAGGGTGACGGGCAGCCTTGCAGGCGGTTGTCACCCAAGACTGCATCTTGGTTTCCGGCGTGGCTCCCCGCCCG
>NW_011475968.1:7305-7690 GCF_000754665.1 Bison bison bison | reverse complement strand
TCTGGGTCCAGGCAAGTGCAGGCTGGTGGCTCGAGAGCATGGAGCCCTGCACGGAGCTGCCCGCTCGCTGTCCTCGGCTCTCTCCTGTGACCTGGACGTGGTTTGTGGGCACACAGGCTCAGCGTGACTTGGCCTCTGGTTCTGAGAACTGTCCGATATAGGACAGATGCTCCCTAAGGGCCGTGAGCGTTGAGAGGTGGGCGCACAAGGGCACGTTTCTCAGAGCCCCCCCACTCCCAGGCGGTGAGCTCTGTGGCTTGGGCCGCACGGATGCCTGGTGTGAGCTCGGTGAGTCCAGCTGCGGCCGGAGGCGGGGGCCTGGCCGGGTGCCCCGGACACCCCGCACCGTGGACAGGGCCGGGATTGTTCCTGTGGGCACGTTTTG
>NW_011475968.1:2161-7011 GCF_000754665.1 Bison bison bison | reverse complement strand
CTCAGGCCAGGGGGTTGCTCCCTGGGGGCGAGAGCTGCCCTGAGAGGCGAGGACGGGTGAGGCTGCTCACCGCAGAGGGCTCACCAGGTCCCGTCCACACAGGGGGACAGGCTGCCCCTCCGATGGCTGCGCCTGCCAGCCCCGTCGCCCGCGCTTCGCTTCTCTGCCTGGCGTGGCCGTCCCCCCAGCCCCTTTCCCGTCCTTTTCTGTAGGCTGGCTGCTGGGCAGCTGGCCGTCTGTCCTCAGCTGCGGACAGCTCCGTGCCGGGAGAGGGTGGGTCTGAGAGCAGAGTCTATGTGGACGCTGGACGATGAGGGTCTCCACGTCCAGCCTGAGCTCCGCCTTGCTGCAGGCTGCCTTCCATCCTGGGCCCCCTGCTCAGGAGCTGGGCAGTTTGGGGAGTGTCCGGGACTAGGGCACTGGGCAGGGGCCCGCTGGAGGGTCAGCAGGAGACGCAAGGTGCCAGGTCCCCGGTGCACCCAGCATCCACGCGCCGCTGGCTCCTCCGTGGGGCCCCTGGGTTGGTGGGGTACCCGCCATGCCCTGCCGTCACATGGGACGGGGCGGGGGCCTGGAAGGCATCTGCGGGGCCCTCCTCCACCCAGCCCTGCACGGGAAGGGGTCCAGGCCGGGGTGAGCCTTGGGAAAGCCCAGCGGAGTCTCCCACACTTGGAGAAGCTCACGTGTATCCAATCCCAGCGTTACACGAATGGAATTAGCCATCGTGTGCGCTGGTCTTGCTTTTTCAGTTGTCAGTGTTGAGACGTCTATAGGTCGGTCAGCATAGCTTTGAGTCGTTCTTCTTAAACAAGCCTTTATGAGAACTTTGCTCTGTCTTCTTTTGCCCGCAGGGCGCCTTCCAGGAGACCTCTTAGCAAAACTTTCCCTCCGGAAGCTGCGGTTTAGAGGGCAGCCCTATGGGGGGAGGCGTGGCAGGTGCTGGGGACCCAAGGCCACCTGCCCGCTGCGGATCGGCTCTTGGTGTTGACCTGTGTGTGGCTGTCACTGGGGTTCGTGTGCCTGCTTGCCTCACGGGGACTGAGACTCAGGATGACCGCGCAAAGGAGCTCCGACAGGAACAGAATCGCTCAGCTGGAGGTGCCTTAAGGGCAGACTCAGCGCCTGGGATGCAGCGACCTGCGTCTCATTGTCCCGTGGCTGTGCAGTTGCTCAGTCCTGTCTGCGTCTTTGCGGCCCTGGGGACCGCAGCCCGCCAGGCTCTTCTGTCCATGGGACTCTCCAGGCAAGAACACTGGAGCGGGCAGCCATGCCCTCCTCCGGGGGCGTCTTCCTGACCCAGGGATCGAACCCACATCTCCCGCTTTGCAGGCAGATTCTTTACCACTGCGCCACCTGGGAAGCCTTTTATTCCAAAAAGAACTAAGATTTCAAAATACTTTTTTTCAGAGGGAGGCAGAGGATTATTGCCTCATTATTTTTCCAAAACGTTGAACTTTGGGGGCATTTCATTCCCCTGGAAACGCTGCAGGCCTGGCCCTGCGCGCAGTGCACGGCACTCACCGGTGGCGACGCCCGCCGCACCCACAGCCGCGTGCTCTGTGTGTGCGAGTGTGCGCGCAACTGCACGCCCAGGGCCCTGCGTTTGGGAGCCCCACGCTCCTGTTGCCTGAGCACGCCGTGCCCCAGGGCCCAGCGCAGGAAGCAGGGGCGAGCTGAGGCGGCAGGACCATGCGCTGTGCCATCTGTCACCCCGGCGCCCCGCCCCGCGGGCAGCCCCGAATTTGCGTCTCATCTGTGAGTTGAGCTGCTTCTTCGGACGTGTGTGTGGCTTTCTAGTCGTTTCCCCGCCACCTGCTGAGACGCCCTCTCTCCACTGACTTGTCTTTGTACCTCTGTCGAAAGGCAGCGGCCGTGCCAGCATGAGTGCGCTCTGGGCTCTGTCTTCCGTTGGCTCAGGCACCTTTCGTGAGCTTTTGATCAAGAAGTTTTACTAACTCTAAAGAAGTTCAGTATACCAGCCGTGCTTGTTTGTGCGTCTGATAGTTTTTACCGAATGACAGACTGTGGATTTTGACTTGTTGAGCTCTGTGTGTTTCTGCGCGTTTCTGTGGTGCTCTCGAGCCTTGCTCTGGAGCGTGACCGGGAGACAGTGCGGTCTCTCCAGCTCTGTCTTGGGCTCGCTTAGGCAGAGCTAGGGCAGCCCTTGACCTGGAGTCAGGTTTTCCCATTAGTCAGGCAAGGCTCTCACGTGTCTTGGCCCCACACCCGTGACTTAGGCGGCTCTGGTCTGAACGCTGAGAGCCTCGTGCCTGTGGAGCTCCGGCTGTTGTCCTCAGGGCAGGCCCTTCTGGCCTGGGCGGTGTCTGATCCTTGCTCCCCCGGGCCGAGGCGCTTTGCTTCTCCCGCGGGTGGAGGACCGGATCTGCCCTCGCTGCCGTCTCCCTGGGCTCCTGGGGTGGCCCTCAGCTCAGGAGTCCGCAGGCTGCGTCCCGAGGGCTCGAGAGTTAGATCTCCAGCTTCGGGTCACTCCGCAGCGGCCACCCTGCTCCTGGGCGCCCCCATGGGGAGCCTGGGCAGGCGGAAGGCAGGTGCCGGCCCGGGCAGGTCCATCTGTCCTGTCGGAAGCCTCCGCCTCTGTTCTCCCTTAAGTGCAAGTCGTGCCCTGTCACACCCTGGCCCGCGTGCCTGGAGGTCAGGACACCTTCCCGCCTGAGCTCCGGCCCCTGGTGGCCCCTCCCACTCCCTGCTCCTGCCCCGTGCGCCTCCTGCGCCCTGGGTGTGCCCGGGCCGTGCACTCAGGGCCCCTGCGTTTGCCCCCACAGAGCTGCGGTGCAGCCCCGGGCAGTTCGCCTGCCGCAGCGGCGCCATCCAGTGCATCCCCCTGCCCTGGCGGTGCGACGGCCTGGCGACCTGCGAGGACGGGAGCGACGAGGCCGCCTGTCCAGGTGAGTGCGCGTGCGAGGCGGGGTGCAGGCGAGGCTCTGCTGGGAGCCTCCTGTGCGGGAGCTTCAGCGAATCCGTGGGACAGCCTAGCCACATTCGGCCGGCGGCTTTTGAGCTTGGACTGCAGGCCTGCTGGAGTGACCACAGGAGGCTGTTTCACGGTCCTGCTGAAAGCCTGCTAGAATCACAGCTAAAGACGTAAAACCACAGGGCTCGGTCACGCCAGCAGTGTCTTTGGAAGATGAAAAGCAGACGGTGTTCCGGACAGCCTGCCTGCCAGGGCCCAGGAGGGGGGCCGCAGCCGCCGTGCCCAGAGCCCCTCCCAGCGCCTGCTGGTGTCGCTGAGCCTGGGGTGCGTTCCCGTGGCGCTGGGAAGGCTTGAGGGACGTGGGTGCGGGGATCGGGCCGGGGGGCATGGCCGGCCTGCAGGGGGCGGTGGTCCTGGCAGCGCCTCCCTCCCCTGAGGGCAGTTGGCGGCTGGAGGTGGGCGTGTTTTGCGGGCTCCCTCCAGCCTTGTCAGCTGGTGGAAAGCACAGGTTCCAGTTGGAAACCCCTTTTGCTGGAAATAGCTGCCTGGTCCCTGTTCTCCGTGAGCAATCTCTGATGCACGGGGGCGGGGGTGTAAACAGTGTGTCGGAGTTTTAACGGAGAAGAAGTTACAGCCTTATTAAGAGGCATTAGAGAAGACTTGAATAAAGAGGGTGTTCTTAGCAAGGAAGGCTCGGCATGGTGAAGCTGCCTGTTGGTCCGTTAATTTGTGGGTTCAGTGCATCCCTGGAGGGTTTTTGGGGAAATGGGACGAGTCACTAGAGACGTCTGGAAGGATCAGGCCCTGAGGTGGGGACTTGGAGAAGAGTCAGCACGAGGCCTCCTTCACGGCTGGCCCAGGGAAACCAGACTGGCTGTGTGATGGAAGAGCTGCCTGAGACAGTGGAGAGACTCAACTCGCGGCAGGAGGCGGCCTCGACCCCGCGCTGCGGCTGGGGTGCTGCGGTCCCCATGCCCTGTACAGAGATGAGCCGCAGGCTCCTTGGAGACGAGCTCCTGGAAGACGGGGGGAGCATACTTGTATGACTTCGGTGTAGAGAAGGGTCATTTTCAAGTCACACAAAAGGTTAACTCCGAAATGAAAGCAGAGCATCCCTGGTGGCTCAGGGGTAAAGAATCTGCCTGCGATGCAGGAGACACGGGTTCGATCCCTGCTCTGGGAAGATCCCATGTGCCTCAGAGCAGCTTAGCCCATGCGCCACGACTACTGAGCCTGGGTTCCACCACGAGAGAAGCCACCCCAGGGAGACACCGAGTACCGCAGCCAGACGCAAGGCCAGGCGGCCACACAGGCCCAGCACAGCCAAACAAATGCTGTGGAGATGACCAGTTTTACCAGATTAAAGTTAAGTCTCCCTTTTGTCAAAAAGTGCTGATAAGCAGTGTGGACGGGCACGCCTCCGAGGGAGATGGCGTCACCCAGAAAGGCTTGTGGTCTAGCAAACAGAAGGCCTGCCAGGGGCAAGAGCCGATCAGGCGTGTCACAGAGCAACGGGCACGGTGTGCAGGGCCGGGCAGAGAGGCGCTCTGCCCCGTGTGGTCAGGCGCCAGCGAGCCTCTCGCAGCGGCTCAGGTGGGCGGGCCTCGGGGCGCTGGCCGCCAGGAGCCGGAGAGCCTGCGGGCAGCTTGCGAGTCTGAGCGCAGCTGAGAGAAGGCACCAGTGCCGCCTGGGCGGCAGACAGCTTCCTGAGCTGCCTCGGGCTTCCCCGGAGGCAGGGAAGGTGTCTGGCATTCCCATCTTGTCAGGAGCTTTCCACAGTTCCTTAATGATCCACACAGTCGAAGGCTTTAGTGTAGTCAGTGAAGCAGAAGTAGATGGTTTTTGGAATTGCTTTGCTTTTTCTGTGATCCAGTGGATGTTGGCAATTTCATCTCTGGTTCTTCTGTCTTCTCTGAAT
>NW_011475968.1:0-1894 GCF_000754665.1 Bison bison bison | reverse complement strand
TTCTTTGGGATTGGAATGAAAACTGACCTTTTCCAGTCTTGTGGCCACTGCTGAGTTTTCCAAATTTGCTGACATATTGAGTGTAACACTTTAACAACATCATCCTTTAGGATTGGAAATCGCACCACTGGGATTCCAGCACCTCCACTAGCTTTGTTGGTCGTGATGCTTCCTAAGGCCCCCTTGACTTCACACCCCAGGATGTGTGGCTCTTCGTGAGTGGTCACACCGTCGTGGTTATCCGGATCATTAACGTCTTTTTTGTATAGTTCTTCTGTGTATCCTTGCCACCTCTTCTAACCCTCTTCTTCTTCAGGTAGATCCTTACTATTTCTGTCCTTTATTGTGCCCATCGTTGCGTGAAATGTTCCCTTTACAGCTCCAGTTTTCTTGAAGAGATCTCTAGTCTTTCCCATTCTGTTCTTTTCCTCTGCTTCTCTGCAGTGTTCATTGAGGAAGACTTTGCTGTCCCTCCCAGCTGTTCTCTGAAACTCTGCATTCAGTTGGGTGTGTCTTTTCCTTTCTCCTTTGCCTTTTGCTTCTCTTCTTTTCTCAGCTACTTGTGAAACCCTCAGACACCCACCTTGCCTTCTTGCAGTTCTTTTTCTTAGGGCTGATTTTGGTCATTGTCTCCTGTACAGCGTCCCAAACCTTCGTCCGTAGTCCTTCAGGCACTATCAGATCTAATCCTTTGAATCTCTTTGTCATCTCCACTGTGTCGTCATAAGGGACTTGATTTAGGTCATACCTGAATGGCCTGGTGGTTTTCCCTACTTTTCTTCTGTTGAAGACTGAATTTTGCAGTAGGGAGTTCATGAGTTGAGCCACAGTCAGCTCCCGGTCTTGTTTTTGCTGACTGTGTAGAACTTCTCCATCTTCGGCTGCAAAGAACAGAATCAATCTGATTTTGGTATCGATCATCTGGTGATGTCCACGTGTAGAGTCATCTCTTGTGTTGTTGCAAGAGAGTGTTTTTGCTGTGACCAGTGTGGTCTCTTGCAAAACTCTGTTAGCATTTGCCCTGCTTCGTTTTGTACTCCAAGGCCAAACTCGCCTGTTACTCCAGGTGTCTCTTGACTTCCTACTTCTGTATTGCAGACCGCTGTGATGACAAGGACATCTGTTGTTGGTCTTAGTTCTAGAAGGTTCTTCATAGAACCGTCAGCTGCAGCGTCTTCACCTGCAGTGGTCGGGGCACAGGCTTGGATCACTGTGACGCTGAGCGGTTAAGAACGTGCCGTGTGTTTTTAGCCAGGCTCTTACGCGTGGGCCTTTAGTTTGTTGTCATTCAGTTCAGTTCAGTCGCTCAGTCGTGTCCGACTCTTTGCGACCCCGTGAATCGCAGCACGCCAGGCCTCCCTTTCCATCACCAACTCCCGGAGTTCACTCAAACTCATGTCCATCGAGTCGGTGACGCTATCCAGCCATCTCATCCTCTGTCGTCCCCTTCTCCTCCTGCCCCCAATCCCTCCCAGCATCAGTCTTTTTCAGTGAGTCAACTCTTCCCATGAGGTGGCCAAAGTGTTGGAGTTTCAGCTTTAGCATCAGTCCTTCCAAAGAAGTCCCAGGGTTGATCTGCTTCAGAATGGACTGATTGGATCTCCTTGCAGTCCAAGGGACTCTGAAGAGTCTTCTCCAACACCACAGTTCAAAAGCATCAATTCTTCTGCGTTCAGCTTTCTTCACAGTCCAACTCTCGCATCCATACGTGACCACAGGAAAAACCATAGCCGTGACTAGACGGACCTTTGTTGGCAAAGTAATGTTTCTGCTTTTGAATATGCTGTCTAGGTTGGTCATAACTTTTCTGCAGTCACCATCTGCAGTGATTTTGGAGCCCCAAAAAATAAAGTCTGACACTGTTTCCACTGTTTCCCCATCTATTTCCCATGAA
>NW_011475967.1:58105-61422 GCF_000754665.1 Bison bison bison | reverse complement strand
CCAGGGGAGCAGGGGGTGGCCTGGAACAGGGCACAGCCCTGGGAGTGAGCACTTGGCGGAAGAATTCCAGGCGTCAACGAACTGGAGGGTCATCCCTGAATTCCGGCTGGAGGATGCCTGCTCCACCACGGATCAGCCCATGGGCCGCCAGGCTGGTCCAGAGGATGCCACCGCTGGGGGGCGTGGGGAGATGATTCAGGACCACGGTGCAGATGGGAGAGGGTGGTGCGCTGGGCGCTGGGAAGGCTGAATCAGCAACACAGGGGGCCCCCCGAGAGCCCCTCCCCGCACAGGGCCCCCTGCACGGCTGCCATCTGGGGCTGCCCCAGGCTGGAAGGAGATGAGTCTCGGGGTGTCAGCTGTCCTGGGGGCCCTGTTCTGACCCCTGCACTGACACCCCCACATGGACCACGACTCTGGGGGATGGTGGCTGAGATGAGCCTACTCTAGCAGCTTATAGAGGAAGCCACTGGCTGGGCGTGGGGGCACCTTGGACCTGTCAGCCCCCAAGTCACAAATCCCAGCCACAAAGAGTCAACAGACACAAGTCTGGACATACCTCAGGCCATGGCCACTGAGACAGAGAGAGAAAGGGCCTGGGGGGCTGACCCACGGAGCCCAGATGGCCAGAGTGTACACTGGTATCTGATCACAAACACCGCCCAGCCGCCTCTGACCTTTCCCACGGGGGGCTGGGAGGACCCATGGAGCCCCTTGCAGACACCGCTTCACATGCCGTTCGCACAATGTCTCTGCCTGGACACTCTGGCCATGAGGAGGCAGGGCTGTCCAGCCCTTCTGCCTCTGGTCATTGTCTCCCGCAGGATGAGAGGACAGTCTTCCAGAGGGAAGCCTGATACTGCTGGACGGGCTGGACTAAGACCTCAGCGGCCACACAGAGGAATGGGGCCCCGCACACCCAAAGCACTGCTGGGTAGTGGGTGTTGGTGGCCCACGACTCCTGGCTTTGTGCAGAGCTGAGGTCACCCCAGGCATTAACCTGTCCAGCCTGGTGACTTCGGGGAGCAGGGCAGGAGCATGTGGTCAGAGGGCCACTGTGTGACAGGCCCAGGTAGCCACAGATTCCAGGGGACAACCCTGGGATCCAACAGCTCTGGGGAGGTGCCATGGGCTGAGTGGCTCAGATCCTGGACCTCAGAACGCGGCTGTGTGGTGTTTGCAGACGGTGCCTTTAAAGGGGTACAGAGGGTAAAATGAGGTCGCCGGGCTGGACCCTCACACAGACCACGTCCTTATAAGAAAAGACCAGGACAGACACACACACAGCGGCCCCACAGGAAGACAGCAGCTACAGGCCAGGGACAGAGGCCCCAGGCTGCCCGGGAACGCGCCAGCTCCCGCCCCAAGCGCTCCACCCGCTGGTCCCCGTGGGCACTGAGCCCCGGCTGGTGCCAGCCTCCATCTCACCCCCGCCCCAGGCACCACACACGCTGGACCGAGCAAAGAGGCAACCCTCAGGGCTTGTCTTTCCAACAAAAGGCCACACTCCAAGGGCCCCAGCGCCTCCGATTCCTGAGTCTGGGGAGCCCGAGGTGTGGCCCGTGGAAGGAGGTGGGACGGCCAGTGGTGGGGACGCCCTGATCACAGGCAAACTGGCCAAGGAGCCCCGGGGTCGCCAGGCCTGGAGCAGTCCTCGGCGTGCTAGATCGCTTTATGTAACTCGGGCCAGGCCGGTAAACCAGGAGCCCGGCTGGGGATTAGTGACAGGCGTTGCCACGGCAACCTGATTAGTCGGAAACGTGTCGTCCTAGGGCCTGGCGCTGCTCTGCAGAGGTAAAAGGAAACCCCAGAGATTCATTAGCAACAGGTTCCCATGGCAACCGCGCCAAGCTCATTAATAATTTTTTTTTATTCCTAGTGTGGGTGTTGAAATCCTCCAGAGGGCTGATGGAGGCACAGATCCGGGCAAACACACGCCAGCTACTCCCCCCACAGCCTGGCACCACCCCACCCATGTGCCTGCCTGTGCGCCAGGGTGCGGTGCCTGGCAGGCCGCACGCTTCCGACGGCTGCGCCTGGAAGGTCCATTGGAGGGAGACCCGGGTCAGAAGGGCTGCCCGACCCTGGAGGCTACCAAGACCCTCTTTCACCCTGACCAGACAGTGCTGCCCACCACCCAGGAGACACCCCAGAAGCATCTGCAGGAGGGCAGGTGGGCAAGCCCTGCTCCTCGGTGGGCTCAGGCTCGGGGCGGGGCGCGGCGTGGTCTCTGCTGCTCTCCAGCCTTCTCTCTAGGGACTACGGCCGAGACTGCTGCAGATCCACAGGCTCCGAGACCAGGTCCAGGGCACAAGGGGGCAGGAGACAGGCGCTGCTTCGGAAGATGCTCTGGCACCTCAGGCACTCTGACACAGCTCCCCGTACGCGGACAATTCCGCTCCGGGGCGCATGCCCAACTCAGACACAAGCGCTCACGGCAGCATCGCTCACAGTGGAAAGATGCAAACAGCCAGGCCCACCGGTGGTGAACGAGGAGACAATGTCCCACCACGTCGGCCCCGAAAGGAGCGGCGCACTCTCCTGCTACGGCCTGCACGAGCCCAGAGGACACGTGTTCAGAGAGACGCCAGACACACGGGTCACTTCCGTGCGGTTCCGCTCCTATGAAATGCCCAGAGGAGGCACATTCGGAGATAAAACACAGGCCGGGGGCGGGGCAGAGGGCCCCAGGAGTGCGGGTGCTGACTGCTGACAGGGACAGGGTCTCCTGCAACAAAGCCCCAGAACTGACTGCAGCGATGGCTGCACAACTGTGACTACAGCAGAGAGCGGTCCACCGTGTGTGACTAGCACAGCGCGTGGCCTTACGTCGCAACGATGCTGAGAGAAAGCAGGCACCTGGGTGGGGCTGTCTGAGCTCTGAATCCTGGGGATGTGCAGGGACCCACTCTGACCCTCTGTTTCCTCATCGGCCGACAGGACTTGGGTGAGAAGTGCCCCCAGGCCTGAGACACAGTGAGGGTCACCCCGCGGCAAAGGTGAGCCTGGTTACCGTTGTTCCTCCGCCCTGAGGTCAGAGGTGAGCAGGTGCCTGGACCACAGGGACATGTAGCAACGTGACCCAGACAGAGCCCAGCACGGCCTTCCAGGCTGAGGGACACCCCGGGAAGGACCCGGCACGCTGAGCGGCCTGCCCCCCGCCCGCCCACGTCCTGGTGACACCCGAGTGAGAAAACACAAACACAGAGGCCCTGCCACTCCGTCCGGGTGGCTGGATGTGAATCTACAACGGGCCAAGTGGACATGTGCACACGTGGCCCAGTGGTGTCTGCAGAGTGGCCGAGGGGCGGCCGCAG
>NW_011475967.1:54412-56844 GCF_000754665.1 Bison bison bison | reverse complement strand
GTCCACCCAGGACCAGCCGTGGTCGTCCTCAGCCTCAGCGAGGCCTGGGTCTCATCTGTCAGTGTGTCCTCTGCCTCCTGCCCTGGCCTGCCCCCCTCAGCTGAGCACAGCCCCTGAGCCCCGGCCCACTGGGAAAGAGCCTCACAGCCTCGAGGGAGCCCAGCCGGCCTGAGCCAGAGCCCTGGGGACCGGGAGAGCCAGGCCTGGGGCAGGGCCCTGGCCCCGGCTGAGGAAGCCCAGGGCTGGGCTCCAGGTGGGGGGCATCGGGGGAGTCCAGCTCCAGGACTGAGGCTGCCTCTTTCCTGGCTACCTGGGGCAGCGCCTGGCAGGAGAGGGTGTGGCAGTAGCCAGAGCCAGACGCCCCCAGGAGCCCCTGCAGCTGGAGTGGGACCCCAGCCGGGAGCCAGCCGTCCACACTGCATTCCTTGGGACACTCACGGCGGCCATAGTCTCAGGACGGAGCCAGGCGAGGCTGGACACCGGGGTTCCCACCACGGCCACTGTACTCCAGCCACAGGGGGCAGTGGAAAGCCCACAACACAGGTCACTCGCTGAGCGAGGGTCCCAGACGCCCACAGGATCTCTGCAGGCTCCATCTGGTGGAAAGGCAGCTAAAGGCCTAACATCCCGGATGAACACCTCCTCAAGGACACCCCCCAGCCCCGGGCAGGCGACCTCCCAAGAACCCCAGAGACACAACCGTTCGAGGTCTGACCGGGCCTCCCTGGTGACGAGGCCTCCAAATGACTGATTTCACGGCTGGTTTTCCCCGGGTGGCCAAGCTCCTCGTGGAGAGGGGAGGCTGACCTGGGGTGGATGGTGCGATGTACCTGGCAGGGCCACCTCCCACCGGCCGGTCCCCACCACCTGCCTCTGCCTCCAGAGCCAAGCCCAGGTGCGTGAGCCCAGGTGCGTGAGCCCAGGTGCACGAGCTGGGGAGGGCCCCCCAAACAAAGCACCACAGCCCCGGGCTCACACTGCAGGAATTCTCACAGTCCAGGGGCCGGGGGTCTGCAATGAGGGGTCAGCAGGCCGCATGGGGACCTGTCCAGGCCCCTCCCAGACCCTGGAGGTTGCAGGAACCTCGATCCTGGGCGTGTGGCCGCCTCACGCAGCGACTGCTTCCAGCCTCATGTGGCATCTCCTAGCATCTCTGTCCACTCCTCTTAGAGGACGCCCGTCAGCGGGTCCAGGGCACCCCAGCCCAGTCTGACCTCATCCTAACACAACCGTGTCTCCAAAGACCCCACTTCCCCACGAAGTCACTTTCTGAGATTCAGGTGGACGTGAATTCAGGGATACGTTCCAGCCAGTGCACTCGCCTACCCGTGTCGGTCTGTGGATGAAGGGCACGACCACAGCCACGCTGATGCCCAGCCTGCCCACTCCGACCGCCCCAGCACCCCCACTGGCCCAGTCGCTCTGTCTGGGCCTGCAGCAACGCTCCCAGCTTAGGGCAGGGGCCCCCAACCCTGCTGCCCTCCCGTCTGCTTTCTCCACCCCTGTTGCAGGCTCCATGGGGCCCTCAAGGGCCTGCCCTCCCTCTGCCCATGGCCAGCACAGAGGGCAGATCCCGGAACATGCACACAGCTCCACGTGGGGCTTGGGGGACATGTGTGTCCCAACTGACAGGTGGACACCTGCATAGTCACAGGAAGCACTGAGTTCCAGGATGAGCTGGGCTTGCCCCAGACCCCCCGGGGTGCCCACAAGCGGCTCAAAGGTCAACCTGGTGGCGCCAAGTGGGCGGCCTGGGCCTGGCACCTGAAACCTGTGGGGAGGCCCCACAGGCCCTGCCCAAGAGGCCTTCCCTGGCCAGGGGGGCCGAGAAGGCCCCACCGTGAGCCCAGGCCCGCCCGCTCGGCTCCTCAGGCCTGCTCCCAGGGGAGTGGCCGGCACTGAAGCCAGCCCAGCAGATGGGCCCCGGCTACCTGACCTCCCCAGGCAGGTGGGGCTGGAGCACCCCTCCAGCACACGCCTGCCCCTCAGCACAGAAAGGCCAGGTCCAGGAGGCAGCCCCGGCCCCCAGGCCCGAGCCCACAGCCCTCACTGCATCGGCCTTCACTGACACAGACCTGGCCCCCTGAGAGGCCCCACCGCCTCCCGGACGTCACCCAGCCCCTCCCCGCTTCAATGCCCAACGCTGCCCACTCTCCCTGCAGGCTGCGGCTGGGGGACCCCGGCACGGTCAGAACAGGGAGGTGGCTGTGCCTCTGGTCAGGCCTCCGAAGCCTCTGTGGCTCAGCCCTCTGAGCAGCTGCTCTGAGCTGGACGAAGCCTTCACCCCCTACACCAAGGTGCTCCACAAACCCCACCCTGTCAGTGACGGGAGAAGGAAGAGGAACCATGAGCGGCCAGTACCCCAGCTGATGGAGGGGTCCCCAGACCCTCCTCCCCAGGGTCCCAGAGGCCCCAGCCTAGCCGTGGGGATG
>NW_011475967.1:53446-53692 GCF_000754665.1 Bison bison bison | reverse complement strand
GGCTCCCCCTCCCAACCTCCTGCAGGTTCTCTGAGATCGCCTCTCCACTGCGCCCCCCTCCACCGGCTCTCAGGGAAATGTCCTTCCCCAGGAAACCCCCCTACCACGAAGCCCTATCTCTGCCACCAAGGTCTCTATTTCCACTGCCCTCCCCACCCCAGGACACATGGCCTCAGAGCCCGGGGTGGGGTGCTGGGCAGACCCAGAGACACTCGGACACACACACGGCGGCTCCTTCCAAGTCAG
>NW_011475967.1:51360-53346 GCF_000754665.1 Bison bison bison | reverse complement strand
TGGTCCTGGGGGCACAGAGGTAGCAGCGTCCGCGCTGGAACGCTCTAATTGAGCACATCCATCAGCTGTCCCCACTGATCGGAGCTCTGGGCTCGGCCAGCACCGGTGACACTCTGCCCCGCCCCGGCACCAGAGGAGCCCACGCCCCGGCACCAGAGGAGCCCACGCCCCGGGGCTGGGAGCACGGGTGCCCTGGCGCCCGAGAGGCCATGCAGGGCAGCACGGCCTCGCCTCCCCAGCGGCGTGTGTGCGCGTGTGCGTTCGGTGGGGCCCCTCCTGACGAAACGACAAGCCGCTACTCACTCCGTGAAGACAGCACAGCCACACAGCCCCATCTGTCATCCAAGGCGGGCGCGGCGCGCAGGCTCTGGGGACACTGCCCAAACTCGTTGCCAGCTCGCCAGGGCCGGGCTGCTTGCCTCCCAGACCCGTCCTGCCCGGCTCCCCCCATCCCTGCCGGGGAGCTGGGCCCTAAATCACCACGTGGCTGCCAGGATGGGCGCCCGCCTGGAAACTCAGCGGGGCCCCACGTGACTCAGAGGTGTTCCCGCTTCTGTCAAAGCGAACCGCTGCGGGGAGGAGGAAGCAACTGGTTCTCCATGCCCCTTGCGAGGAGGAGAGAAAGGGAAACTGGCCCACTTGGCTAGCTGGGAGGGCGGCCACTGCTGCCTGGGAGGGCGGGCACACGCGCGTGAAAGGAGGTAACGCGTTCCCACCTGACCTTGACGGCCGGGCTAAGGTCTGGACTCCAAGCTGCACACAGGCTGCACGGACTCACCCTGTGGATGTTTGACAGGCCGGCCCATCCCCCGCATTCCTTCCCATCCTGATCCTGGAGCTGGGCGTCTCGCCAGCTCCAGGAGGGTGAGGGGGGTACCCGGACCACCTCTGAGCACTGCACCATGCCAGGAAGGGTGCCCGCAGCCTCCTGCAGCAGGACGGAATCTGGGTGGTCACCATGGGGCGCCCATGGCCTCCCCTCGAACCCCAGACCGCCCTCCACCTGCCCTGTGCTCCACTTCTCCCCAGGGTGGTCCCAACACGGCCCCTGCCCAAGAACAAGACACAGCCTGAGACCCTGGGCCAGCTCACACCCACCCTCCACGCTCACAGGCTTCTCTGGCTGCCCGGCCCCTCCTGCCCCACCTCAGCACACCCGCCACCCCTCCTGTTGGGGGCTGTGTGCAGTCCGCCTCGGGGCCTTTGCACGTGTCACTCGGCTGCCTGGGCCATCCCTGCTCCTCGTCCACCCTCCCCTCCTCCCCACAAGGTCCCCGTGAGCAGGGGGCTCCCTGACTCCGCCTGTCCCAGGACCTGCAGCATGATCAGGCCAGAGGCCGACACGCAGTGGAAGTGGCCTGCCGGGAGGGCCCGGGGCCCAGCATAGGGCCCAGGGGGGTCTGCACAGTGAGGCCGCCTAGCCCCACCCCCCAGGGCACCCCCAGGCCCAGCTGGGAAGCAGGTGTGGGGGCGGGGGCCGCGCTCACGTCACCATGTGTCACCGTGCCACACACGGGCACTTCATCAGTGCTCCTGGCGTCTGCCGACTAATCAGGCCGCCAGAAGCTGAAGCAACACCAACCGTCTGCCCGCGTCAGGGCCCCGAAGGAGCCCAGGTGGGGAACAGGGTGAGCCTAGAAGTCTAGGCCCCTTCAGGCTGGGGGTCAGCCAGGACCCTTCCCGCACAGTCTCACGGCACTGAGTGACACAGACACAAGCCAGGCCCTCCTGGGCAGACATGCCTCAGCTCACCCCGATTTCCCCTTCTATAGCCCCCTGCCTTCCTGGACCTTGCACTCACCTGAAGAGCCCAGCCCAGCCTCACCTCCTCCAGGAAGCCCTCCTCAACACACGAGCCAAGAGACAGACTATCACACCTCGGCTCTAAACTCAGGGTCCAACGGGAGCTCAGGCCCGTGTCCAGGGGTCCCAGAAGCAGGCACCCAGGGACAGGGCTCCCCCTCCCAACCTCCTGCAGGTTCTCTG
>NW_011475967.1:49629-50568 GCF_000754665.1 Bison bison bison | reverse complement strand
CCGCAGCTCCCGGGGAGGTGGTGGCAGGGCCCCCTTCCCAGCCGACGAGCACCCCTGGGAGGCCCCGCCTGGCCTGGGTGCTGGGACGCGGCAGCCACAGCACAGGCAGTGCGAGTCAGGAACCCCGGGGGAGCCCGGGCGGAACACAGCCCCACGGCGCGGGCTGCAACACAGATCCCACCCACCTTCCGCTATAAATAAACCTGTGTAGGAGACACAGCACTCGACCCAAAAGTTCCAGCACCATTATATTTTCAAAAAGCGAAGGAAATCAATAAGGACACCGGCCGCCCTTGGGAGCTCCTCTGCTGTGGACCCAACATCCTTCAAGGCAGACAGGACACACGTGCTCGTCTGTGTGGGGGGCCGTTCACGCCACACAGGGGCTCCCGAAAGTCCAGGCTTGAGGAAGGCCCCTGCCTGTGTTCCCACTGCTGGTCTCGTCCCCACGCGGGGCTGAGTTCGGCAGACTGGCTGGGGTTCTGCCCGCCTCTGGGGAGCATCGAGTGGCTTCATGGCATGTGGGTTCCCAGAGCAAACCCAGTCACCCCATCTCCCTCTCCAAGTTTACCCTCCGCAGCAGAAAAGGTTCCAGGAAAGGATGCTGGGAGCCGCCAGCATAACACCCACCTACAGGGCAGGGAACCAAGGCCAAGGGGTGTCCTCTGGCCCCAGGACGGACACCACGTGGGTTCTGGCAGACTACAGGCCACCCACCGAACCCCAGCCTCTCACAAGGAACCTGAAGCGCTCGGAAAAGGCTCGCTGAGGCCCAGGGGCTTCCCCGAGGGGACCGGGCCCCCCAGTCCGGGCGCACTGAGGCACCCCTGCACCAGGGCCTGGCACCTGCGGGACGTCACAGCCATCCCTACTCGCTAGGGGCCTGACAAGCCCACCCCACTCAACACAGGCAGCCTCTCCACAGCCAGGCTGGGAAAG
>NW_011475967.1:49021-49529 GCF_000754665.1 Bison bison bison | reverse complement strand
CTGAGGAACACAAACAACCTTGTCAGACGTCCCGAAGGACGCAGCCCGCCCGGAACATCCAGAACACAGGGTCAGGCGGGACAGGGACAGGGCGGCCAGACGCGGGGGCTGTCAGGAGAGAGAAAGTGCAGGCCCTGCTCCCATCCTTCCCTGACTGGTCCCCACGTGTGCCTGCAGATGAAGGACACGGCAGGGGGGCTGCCTCCCCATGGCCTCATGGTGCCCACTGTATCCCCCAGCACCCCACCCAGCCGGGCCACCTTCCCACCCAAACCAGGTGGCCTGGAGATGCCCAGGGTTTTGGAGGGAAGACCAGCCTACAGCTCCCCTGCAAGCTCAGCCTGGCAGCTGCTGGGGGCTGAGGGGGGCCCCAAGCCCACCCAGGAGCTGTGGGACAAAGGCAGGCAGGAGAGCCTGCTGCCATGCTGGGGCGGCAAGGGGCCACGGCCCTCAACACAGGCCACGACGGACCCCTTGCACAACCGGCATTGGAGGCAGGGGGGGGTGG
>NW_011475967.1:47740-48921 GCF_000754665.1 Bison bison bison | reverse complement strand
AGCCCACGTTTGGATTTCAGGAAAGAAAAAAAGACAGGGTTTGTTACTTTCCTGCTACACATTCCTCTTTCCTATGTGATGTTTGTACAGTTAGACACACAAGGTAGGAAAAATATATACACGCATCGCTCATGCGGCCTGTCTCCTTCACGTGGACAGGGAAAGTTCACGTGCAAGGTCTCCCCTCCACCAGCCTCCTTTCCTCAGTCCCCCACCCTGCTGTCACCCAATCCCTCCAGGCCAAGGGGAGGGAATGCCTGGTGCCCACAGCCCAGCCACCTGGCAGCCAGGGGCCCGCAGGAGAACCGGCCGGGACACAGCGAGCCAGGGCCCACTGACAGTCCCCAAAGGCCACCTGCTGGGGGTCCCCAGCTCTGCTACCTGTGTCCCAGAAATGCCCCCTGCCTGACCCAGCTCTGCTCTAGAACCTTCTCTGAAAGTCTGTGTCGCTCTCACCAAGAGCAAAAAGAGAGGCCCCTTCCTCTCGGGTCAGGGAAGCACCGGGAGAAGGGACACCAGGGTGCGGAGCGCGTGCCAGCTGCCTCCCTGCCCCCCACCCCCAGCTGCGCATGACTTAAATCGGCCCCAACACCGAGTTCAGCCTGGAAAGGCGAGTTCACAACCGACGTCACCGCCTCTCCCCACGGAAAAGGACCAGCGAGAGAGCAGGGCTTCCCGGCCCCCAGGGTCTCCCAGACTCTCCCAAGCGCAAGGGACAGGGAGAAAACTTTGATCCCTTATTGAGGTCCCGCCGGCCCCCCCTACCCCCCACCGCAGTGAGGATCCTGCCTCAGGCCGGAGGTCCTGTAAACCGGAGGGAGGAATTCCCGTCCTGACCGGCACCCATGGGGGCGCAGGCAGTGCCCACTTCCCTCCCGGCCACCAAGCCCGCGATGGCCTCGCCGCTTCTATTCCACCCTCTCTTGTCCGGAGCTGGCTCTGGAGCGGGGACACCCCGTTTTGGATCAAGAGAGCCGCGGCCGCTGCCCGACAAAGCGCAGCCCGGGGCCGCCTCTCTCGGAGGAGCGCTCCCCTCGCGCCCCTGTACCGCGTCCTCCGCGCACCCAGACCACGCCAGGGCCAAAGAGCCCCGGCGTGGGAGGCACACGCGGGAGGGGGTCCCGCGCCTCGGAGTCCCATGCCCAGGATCCCCGCACCCCCGGAGGCCCGGGAAGGATATG
>NW_011475967.1:44674-45750 GCF_000754665.1 Bison bison bison | reverse complement strand
GCCCTGCTCCACCGCTGGGCCTTGGGGGAAGGAAGACGCAGGAAGGCAGGACCATGGCAGTTCCCAGGCAAGGCCCAGGGGGTGTCCAGCGCGGCCTGTCCCTGCTCAGCAGCACTTCCTCTTGTATATGTGAACTTTTCAAGAAAATGAAAACATTTACTCTATTTTAATGCTGCTACTTAGGGATGGAGGGCCATGACCAGTAATTAAGGCCCTCAAAGAGCAATTAGTGCCCCAGTTACCTAGGAGAGGGCCTGGGAGAGCCCTGAGGGGAGCTTGCAAGGGTGGGGCGACTTGAAAGCCTCAGCAGCATCCTGGGCAGGGGTCACCTGGACCTCCTGATCCTTTCACACTGGCCGGATCATCAAAGGTCAAGGTGAAGCTGAAGATTGGCTCTGGCTGGGGAACTGTGAGTGATTTGCTGAACAAAAGTCAGTGGGAGGCCCACAGTGTGGAACCAGGGAGACAGTGGTGGTGACCGGTCCAGGCCTTATCCTTGTCCCTTGGAACTTCATTCCAGTGGGGAGGCAGCCACAAAGAAACTGGTGGATAGAGGAAGCGAACAGTTACAGGCTGTGTTAAGAGCTGTGGGGGGCAGGTAGGGGGCAGAAGATACATCTGAGGACAAGAAAGCAGCTGGAAGGGGCAGGGTGGAGGGTGATCTTCCCAGCTGCAAGAGCAGACTGTGCAAAGGCACTGTGGCAGGCAGAGAGTGCTGAGCAGGAAGAACCAGAGACAGCCTAGCATGCCCATGCAGGGGCCCTGCTGTGACGTGGGGGGGGGCGGGTGGTGGGCAAGGGCAGGGCAGGGCAGGCATTCCCACGGGGCCCCAAGGAGCAGGGAATTTTAATGTGACAGACCGTCACCCTCGTCTGCACACTCTGTCCTTCAGACGTCCACAGAAGGGACAGGGCATGGATTTTTTTTAAGTAGGCATTATTTTTTAAAGACAGCATCTCTAAGCTGACAAAGCCTGTAGCCTTCAGGAGCCCCGTGGCCCATTTATAGATAGGTGAGGCTGCACAGACACTGGACAGGCAGCGACCACCTCAAGGTCTCAGAAGGAGACCTCCTCC
>NW_011475967.1:38174-44574 GCF_000754665.1 Bison bison bison | reverse complement strand
ACCTCCTCCCGCCACATCCGGCTCCCTCCAGCACCTCCGAGAGCCTTGTCCTCGAGGGCTCTGAGTCCCCTGAGCTGATGATACTCACTGACCGTGTGCGTGGCGTTTGATGGTATTGACTCTGAGCTCTCCAGCCAGAGGGGGGACTGCACAGCGTGGGGGACAACTTCGCCCCGCAGCCAGGAAATGAAGAACAGATCGTGGAGTGATAGGAGATGAGAAAATAGCATTAGAAACAATGAGGCCGTAATACATTCACATCGCTAGAAAGGAATGTTGGAGAGATGAAACACAGGACAATTTGGAAATTGGCATTAAAAGTATTTAATTAAATCGTACAGAGTGTTCAGGTTTTTTTTTAATCCTCTTGGCCTCTGGAAAATTTAGTTCTGCTTTTTGTTATTTCCTTTTTTTTTTAAGGGCGAAGCTTTTTCTTGACAAAGATGGGGGGAAATGAACCGCCTATTGGTTCAGCCAGTGGGAGGTAGAAACCAGATCTCCCCCGAGGAGAGGACTCGCACCCTGGGGGCACATGGCTTCGACTATGGCCATCAGGCTGCCTTGGGGGTCCTCCACCTTGGCAGGCTGGGTGTTGGGCAGTGGGCAGCAGGGTCACCTCCGTCTAACCTATGAGTGCCTGAGAGCTCACCACCCCCACCCGGCCACTCTGCCCCGTGTCCAGGCACCCTGTCCACCTTCAGGCTGGCTGAAGCCCCCAGGGCCCGTCACACCACACTGGTCCCTTCTCTTACCTGTCATGTGGCCTCCTTCCTCTCCAAAGTTTCCCCCCCACCCCGCCACACACTCCCTTCCGTCCAGAAGCCCCCACTGGCCCCAGGTCAAGCCACCTCGAGTCAGCAGGAGCTGCCTCCAGCCTCTGTGTCCAGCCTGTCCTGCCCCACTGTCCTTTCGGACTGCAGACCCACCATCCAAGAGCCCCTCCAGGCCCAGCCCTGGCCCTGCCTTGCCTGTTGCTGGGACGCTTCGCCTGGCCCGAACTTAGCAGTGCCCTCTTGCCAGTGGTGGCCACTCCAGGGCCTCTCTGACCATGACACCTCCCCCATAGCACTCACCTCGCGGTACTCAGGCCGGCCTGGGGCTCCTGGGGCAGCCACTGCATCATGTCTGATGTGCCTGTGGTGCCTAGCAGCTGGGGGTGGGGAGGCCAGGAGACACTTGGCTGGCGTGGAGTGGCAGAGTGGTGACCTGAGCAGGGGTGGGGAGAGGTGAGGTGCTGGTCACTGGAGGGGCGGAGGCTGAGCCCTGATTGCCCCCACCACTGTGGGGGCTTACGCTGCACAGGAGAGGTCCTGGGCCTTCTGCAGGTGGCCGATCCCCCTCAGCCACCCCCAGTTGCGCTGAGGCCCCCACCCAACACGCCTGGACTAGCCACCGTCTCCAAGGAGCAGGACCCAGCGCCCCGCTGCCTGGAAACTGAACCCAGAGATGCCTCCCTCGGCGTGTGTGGGGCTGGAGGCCAGGCTCTGCAGGGAGTGGCCTTCAGGGCAGGCAGCAGGGCCAGCACAGGCCTGGACCCCTGCCCGGCTGGAATGCCTCCAGTGACAGGCCCATACGCCTGCCCGGGCCCAAGCATCCTGGGCCATCATCCCAGCTCAAGGGCGATTTGGGGGCTGCCTGCCCCGTGGACAGTGCCACCCCCGGCCCCAGCACAAGGCGGCAGCTAAAGGCCAGGCTTTTCTAAATTCTTACTTGGTACTCACAGCTCTGGTCGACACAGGTGTCCAGGAGATGCTGTTTGTATAACGCTCAGTGGTCTCCTTTGCACTTTAGCGTCCTGTTTATTTCTCGAGCTGTGCCTGTGGAATCAGCCCACTCAGACAAGCTGCTCTGTGGCCCCGCATGTCCCCCCGGCTCCTCCGCCTCTGGGTCCCCACAGGACGGGCCCAGGAGGAGCAGGTGTCCTGGGCCTCTGGGCTCCCTCTGGTCTCTGGCCACAGAATGGGCACTGTTCACTCTACTCACAGAAGCCTCTGATTTAGCAGATAAAGACACAGCTTGCTTAGTTAACTTTGAATTTCAGACAAACACGAATAATGTTTAGTGGAAGTATATCCCATGGCAATACCAGTTGCTAAGTTGTGTCTGACTCTTTGCGACCCCATGGACTGCAGCATGCCAGGCTTCCTTGTCCTTCACCATCTCCCGAAGTTTGCTCAAACTCATGTCCATTGAGTTTGTGATGCCATCCAACCATCTCATCTCTGTCATCCCCTTCTCCTCCTGCCCTCAATCTTTCCCAGCATTACAGTCTTTTCCAATAAGTCGGCTCTTCACATCATGTGGCCAAAGTAGTGGAGCTTCAGCTTCAGTATCTGTCCTTCCAGTGAATATTCAGGACTGATTTCCTTTAGGATTGACTGGTTTGATCTTCCTCCAGTCCAAGGGACTCTCAAGAGTCTTCTCCAGCATCACAGTTCAAAAGCATCAATTCTTCTGCACTCAGCCTTCTGACACGAAGAGCCAACTTATTGGAAAAGACCCTGATGCTTGGAAAGATTGAGGGCAGGGGGAGGAGGGGGCAACAGAGGATGAGATGGTTGGATGGCATCACTGATTCAATGGACATGACTTTGTGGAAACTCTGGGAGACAGTGAAGGACAGGGAAGCCTGGCGTGCAGCAGTTCATGGGATGGCAAAGAGTCAGACACAACTTAGTGACTGAACAACAGCAACCGTCTTTATGGTCCAGTGCGATAGTTGGGATGTATTTATACTTAACACATTTGTTTGTATCTGAAATTCAAACTTAACTGCATGCATTATATCCTATTCAGGGCCCCTTCTTCGGGCAGCATGGTGGGTCTATAAAGGGCTGGGAGGAAGGGAGCAGGGGAGGAAAGGGGCCGGTTCCAGCTGAGCCAGGTTCCCGGGGGGGGTGGGTCTTAAACTGGGGTGGGAGCACCCCGAGTGTGTATGTCTGTGTGGCCAGCACCCTGCAGGCTGCCCTCTCCCCATGGAGGGTCGGAGGGTTCAGTCCCCACCCGAGGACAGCCAGCTCAGCTTCCCTCGGGTCAATGTGGGAAGGAAAAGGGCCTGAGGACTGGGGCCTTTGAGCCCTGGACTCCAAAAGCAGAAGAGAGTGTGGTGGGTCACCGTGGAACACGCAGGCTTCTTGACCTTCATCTCCAACTGCATGACTCCATGGGGCCTTGGACACAAGGCCCACAAGGGCAGGAGGTGGGGTCTTCTTTGCTCAGTGCCTGGCATACAGGAGGTGCTAAATGAGTGTGTGCTGACATGTCATGCAGGGGCTTTTGCTTGCCTTGAAGTTATTTGGGGAACCACAGCTGCTCAGGTTGTATTGGGAGGGGTAACCTCACCACAGACAGGGGCCTTGTGACGGCCGAGTGGTGGGCACCCGGCCCCCAGCTCACAGAGGGGGCTGCCCTTTTCCGGGGACCTCAGATATTGCCTGGAATCTTAACTGAGCAGCAATGCACTTTGAAAGTTTTAGCATGAAGTGCCTAAGCCTTAGTGGTGCTGAGTGCAGAATCCTCCCACCTTATCACAGGGCCTTTCTTGGGCTCTGCAACCACAGGGCCTGGGTTCTGATCCCAGGCCTGCCACACACTGGCAGTGTGGCTTTGGGCAACTTAGCCTTAAGTGGCCTCCTCTGAAAAATAAAACCTGCATCAGGTGAAAAGTGATATTGAATTGGCTGCTCCTGTCAAACGGCTAAGGACAGCGTTACCAAGGAACCAGCAATTCCACTCCCGGGTACATGACCCAGAGAAGTGAGGATCCACATCCAGACACTTACCCGAACGTTCACAGCAGCCAGATTTGCTGCAGCCAAACGGCGAGGCCACCCAGTGTCGGCAGACATGTGGGCGAGCTGCACGTGGTGCGTGCACACGGCGCAGTCCACTCGGCCACAGAGAGGAGTGAGTGAAACACAGACGAGTCTTGAAACCGTGATGCTGAGTGACAGCGGCCAGACAAGCACAGACGCGGGGCATCCACACCTGGGAGGCCCCAGGTTGCCACGGGGGGAGGGGAACGCAGCGGGTGTCCTCTGGGATGACGAGAATGTCCTAAACATTGACTGGGGTGGTGGCCCACCCTGAATCTCCTGAGACCCCCGCGCATCTGGGAACCCTGTGGTGTGGGAAGCCCATCCCGGTGAGCTGGGAGCCCACAGGGAGGGCGTGGTGCTGGGTGAACTCCCACGACTGCGGCCGTGTATAATAACCCCCCGGGCCTGGGGGCAGGAGGGGAGCTGCCCCAGGATGGGGGGCCTGGGGGAGCGGATTTGGTGGCCTTCAGGCAGCTCGTCTGCCCCCCAGGGTCCTCAGGTATCGAGGGCCCAGGGCGGCCACCTTGCAACAGCATCATGGCCAGCCAGGCACGGGGTCACATACAGGAGTGCAGCCTCTGCCCAATAAGTCAGGGCGGCCTCCAGGACCTCTTCCAAGTGGGGTGTCTCAGCCTTGAATCCAGGGATGCAGGCTCCCCCTGCCTGAGCCGCTGAATGTCCCCCACGGAGAACACTCCCCCGGAGGGAGGCTGACCTGGGGAGGAAGCAGGCTGTGAGCCGGTCAGTGGTCCTGAGCACTTTGGAGGGGCCATGGGCAAGCCAGAAGCCCGAGGCAGATGTCAGCGCATCTCCCCGCAACCCAGTTTCCTGCACAGCCCCCCAGCTCCACCACCCCCTCCTGTAGGCGGTTGCTCATGGGGGCTTCCCAGGGCCTTTATCAGAGGAAGGCCCTGAAAGGCTGAATCTGCTGGCCCACAGACCCTGAGTTCGTCCTCAGCCGGCCTCCCTGCCCACTGGTGACTCCCCGGGGGGCTCCGGTTCTCCCTGAGACCCAGACAAGGCCGCCCACTGGGTGCCAGGGGCCTCTTCCCTGACCTGCCCCCTCCCTCCCCCATGTGCCAGCGCTGGAGCTTGGACACAGCAAGGCAGAGACCCTTGAACCGACAGGTGAGCAAATGGAGGGGTGTCAGTGTGACATCTGAGCCTGCCCTCGAAGCGCTTCCTGGGGGCCAGGCTGCCCTGTGCACTGCGGCAGCCCTGACTTTGCACCTGTTCTTCGCTGGAGAAAATCAGGCGTCAACCCAGGTCAGGTGGTCAGTGGTCAGCAGTCAGCGGGCCTCAGGGAGCCCAGCGAGGAGGGAGGTACCACTAGTTCCTTCACTGGCCATGTCATCTTTTGGGTTAAATGGATTAAGTTGTCAGGTGTCACGTACGGAGCAGCCTCTTCCAAGGGACGCCCCTCCCAGCTGTGGGGTCTGTGCAGGGCCGCCCAGCTGAGCATCAGGGGACCCTACAGCAGAGGTAGCGCCCTGGGCGCCAGCAGGCCTGACAGAGGTGGAGGCTCCGACAGCATTTACATAATTTATTGTAAATTGCTCCCACTTTGTTTAACGCTCCTTTGATTCCACTTAATACTAGCTTCTCCATGGCTGCCACCAGATGCTGCAGGAAGTTCACGTTTTCAGAGACGGGGAGACATGCCCAGCAGGGAGACTGAGCAGTCATGCCGCCTGTGCCACACAGCATGCCCAGCCTCCCTCCCTGCACAGGGCACCCTGCCTCTCCCGGAAGGAGTTTCAGATTGCCCGGGCTCCCAACCTGGTGCCCGGACCCGGTGGCAGAGCGCTAACTCCTGGCAAATGGCTGTCGGGTCCCTTGCATGGGGACCCAGGGCCCGAGGAGACAGCCCGGGACACACAGGGGCACGCGGCGTGGCCGTCTGGGCTGAGTGGGCCTGGGCCAGCCCCTCAGATGGGGCTGAGAAAACACAAGCGGACAGTGTGGAAAGGCCCATTTGGTCCATTTCTGCCCAGAAGTGGGGGTAGGAGGAAGAACCACCAGGCCGGCCTCTCTGCCCCAGGAGCAGGCTGACCTGCCAGGACCCACCAGGGCCAGGAAGTGTCTCCGTGGGCCCCAGGGGCACCTTGAATTCCCCAACATCAACTTCTGCAAATCTGGGCCCTTGAAGCAGAAGTGGACAGGCCGGCAGCCAGAGGACTCCAGCCCCAAGAGGGCACTTTGGAACTCTCTGGCTTCCAGACGTGGGTCTGCACAGGCCCGGCTGGGCCAAACCCCAGTCACGTCCACAGCCTTGACGCTTTGCTGCTGACCCAGGGACCTGCCTTCTTGGTATAGGGCAGGGGATTTAGTGGTCGTGGGTGGGGGTGGAGGCCCAGCCAGGCGGGCCTCTCGGCCACCACCTGGAGGCTGGGGAGGGCCGCTGGAGACCGGGCGGCCACAGGCCCCAGGGTGAGAGGGTGAGCCAGGTCCAGAGTGGCCCCAGGGCCCGCGGGCAGCATCCCCCTCAACGTGTGTGTCCCCATCTATCCATGGGAGCACCGGCCCCTCCCCCACCCCAGCTCAGCTGAAAGGCACCAGGGTCCCCGACTCCAGAGTCTGCT
>NW_011475967.1:30477-38074 GCF_000754665.1 Bison bison bison | reverse complement strand
GGGCAGCATCCCCCTCAACGTGTGTGTCCCCATCTATCCATGGGAGCACCGGCCCCTCCCCCACCCCAGCTCAGCTGAAAGGCACCAGGGTCCCCGACTCCAGAGTCTGCTTGGGGTGGCGGGTCCCCGCTATTCCCCGAGGGGGTCCTAAGCAGGATGGATGGTGGCCATCCAGCTCGCCTGGGTCCCCAGACGTGTTCTGCAAGCCCAGGTTAGTCTTGTGTGTGTGTGTGTGTTCAGTTGCTCACTCGTGTCGGACTCTTGGCAACCCCACGAACTGTAGCCCTTCAGGCTCCTCTGTCCATGGGATTTTCCAGGCCAGAATACTGGAGTGGGTTGCCATTTCCTCCTCCAGGGGATCTTCCCGACCCAGGGATCAAACCCCGTCTGTTACATCTCCTGCATTGCCAGGGAAATTCTTTACCATTAGCGCCATCTGGGAAGCCCCAAATGAGTCTTGTACCTCCAGAGATATGGGGCCACTCAGGCTGTGTGTGTGTGGGGCCTGGTCTGTTTCCTGGAAAGCGCACTTGCGCAGGGAGGGCGGGCCTGGTGAGCAAGGCCGCAGGGCAGCTGAGGAAGGGCGGGCAGCCCTGAGCCGAAGGCGGTGCGGGGTGGATGAGGCAGGCTTGAAGCCTGAAGGGGCTGAGAATAAGCCACGTGAAATGACAGGATCTTCCATGAGTTGGCCTCCACCCTGAAAGGAGGGTTTGCTCCCGGGCAGCCAGGCTTCAGTCCTGCTGGGACCCTCAGCAGGTCAGGCAGACCACAGCCGGCATCATCCGCTGGGGGACGGGGGAGGGTGGTGTCGTCCACCCGCTCCTGTCACCCCCAGGGGCCCCTCCCTGAAGAGCTGGCTGAGGCCTTGCTTGGCCGAGCCTGGATTGTCTCTCCCACCTGTTTCTTGAGCAGGTGCTCCCGTGTCCCTGCCCTGGCCCCGGGGCCTCCTCTGAGTGCAGACGTCAGTGCTGGTGACCCTGACCGGCGCCCCCTCTGCACCCAGGGCTTCGGGAGGGGGGTCGGAGCCCTGCCTTCCTCCCTAGCACCCAGCAGGTCCTCAGCTAGGAGCGCTGTGAGCCCAGGGCAGGGGGGTGGGACCAAAAGGCTGCCAGGGCGTCAGGGGTTCCCTCCCACCACGTGGCCAGCCCCTGATGGGGAGCCACGTGGTCCAAGCTATGGTTCCAGCTGGCCCTTTAGTCACAGCAAGGAGAGAACCAAGGCTTTCTCCTCCTGTGTTTACTAGTAAATCATCCTCTGTTGTCAGAGCAGGTGAAGGTGAAGGAAAACAGTATCATTTGCCATTATAACAAGTGTGTTCTGGCAGCATTTGTGATAAGGCGGACGTCTGTCGTCAAGCTGGCTCAGTCCCTCACTCGGCCGGCCACCGTGCAGCGGGCCCTGAGAAGTTGATCCAACCCAACCCCCATAGGCCACCAGCCTGCGGGACTCAGGAGCGTCCCATCCTCTCTGGAGAAAGGGACTCATGTGAGTGAGAGGATCATTGGAGAGCCTTTCCCCCAGAGCTTCAGCATCAGGTTAAGCATTGCCCGCCCCTCCTTGGGCTCATCTTTTCAAAGACCACATTGTCTGGGAGGGGCTATGTCTTGAGCTGCAGCAACCATTCACATTTTAGTATGAATGAGTTCCTGCAATCCTTCCCCATCGACAATGGTGGGGAGCAGAGGCGAGATGAGGTGGGAAAGGGCATGAAGGTGCTGCTGGCCTGAGAGGGACCTGGGGGCTCAGCAGGGCGGGATTGGCGTACGTCTGGGCCCCAGGGGAGACCCATGACAGCTTGGAGGCAGGGTTGTTTCAGGGGTGCAGAGCGGGTCCACAGAGCCAATGGGTCAGGCCTCCTGCGGATGCTTTTAGAGGATGAGGGCTTGGGGGCAGCAGGGGTGGGCCAGGCTACCCAAGGAGGGGGCTCCAGGGGCCTCTCTGTGTGAAATGGAAGGTCCCTGAGCTGAGAGCGGCCCACTCCCTGGGCTGCAGGGAAGGGGCGTCTGCACATCTGGGCTTGTGCTGGGTGTAGCGGGGCCTGACTCCAGGACTGAGCTTCGCGCCTGTGCTGGCAGCTCGGCCCCTCGGGGTGCCTCTCTGATCCCCAAGGCCCTGTGCAAGCCCTCCCTCCACAGGCAGGGCCTTGGGACAGGGCCCTGGACCCAGGAGGCTCCCACAGCTAGGCTTACCAAGGAGGGGCATGGGGCAATGACCACACGGCCTCGCCAAGCCCCCTGCCTGGCTGCCAGGAACCTCCTCCGGCTCCTGCCCCTCACCTGGCAGGGGAGCGGCTGCAGGAGAGAGGAGATGCCGCTGCTTTAATTTCCTGGATTTATAGCGTCTTCTGCGACTTCATCACGAGATGAGGATGGAACTCGTCCCCGTCAGGCTCCTCTCGGGTGTGCAGCTGCCCGGCGGGCCAGCACTGACGCTCTGCCTCCCACGCAGAGGTCGGGGGACCCTGGGCCTCCAGGAGTCTCGGGTGCTCGGCGTCCTCCCACTGGGGCCAGAACAGTGGGAATGCATCCACCTGACCGAGGTGTCTATAACCCCTCGCTGACCTCACGCTCAGCGACGAAAGGCTGGAAGATTTCCCCCTAAGATCAGAGCTGAGATGAGGACACCCACCCTGGCCACTGCCACTCAGTACAGTGCTGGAGGCCTAGCCCGTTTAGGCAAGAACAAGAAATAGAAGGCTGAAAGTTTGGGAAGGAAAGAGCAAAACCGTTTACACACAGACATGAGGACTGTCAGGAAATCTTGCGGAATCCGCCCCAAATCAGCCAGAACCAATATGGAGCTTAGCGAGAGCGCAGGACCACAGGCAGAAGTGTGCTCCAGCACCAAACGGCAGAGGAATGTTGGAAACATTTCCATTTAAAGTATCATGAAACAGGGACTTCCCTGGCGGTCCAGGGGTTAAAACTCCATGCTTCCAATGCAGGGGGCGGGAGTTCGACCCCAGTTTGGGGAGCTAAGATTCCACATGCCGTGCAGTGTGGTCAAAATAAATAAATAAACTTTAAAACATATATATCACAAAACATAAAATATATGGAAAGGAATTTAACAGAAGATGTGCCGACCTCTGGAGTGAACTGAGTGTAGCAGAAATTTGATGCGAGAGGTCCAGACCTCAGCTGGCAGAGGCTCAGACTTGATCTTCAGTCAGGGACCAGGAGCCTTGGCGTCACCAAGACATCACCCCTCCCACGCCCCTCTGTGAGATTCAGGGATCCCCAAATGAACCCCGAGGCTTTTTTTTTTTTTTTTTGGTAGCAGTTAACCAGCTGAATCCAAGATGCACGTGGACAAGCAGAGAGTAAAGGGCTGAAACCATCCTGGCAAAGGCGAGCAGAGCTGGAGGACTCACACTCGCCGCCCGCAGTCGGCCGGGAAGCCTCAGCGATCGACACAGTGTGGGCACCGTGACAGCCAGCAGCAGAGCTGAGGGCGCACGTGGCCCTGACGGAGCCGGGCCGGGGAGTGGGTTCAGTGGGACGAAGGAACTCGCTCTGACAAATGGTGCCGGGAAAACCAGCAGACTCAGCAGGAAGACCATTCCAACCCTCCCTCACCCCCCACACATGGTGGTCTGAAACAAAGCACGTGTGTCTGCGTGCTAAGTCGCGTCACTCGTGTCCGACTTTTAGTGATCCTGTGGACTGTACCAGGCTCCTCTGTCCATGGAATTCTCCAGGCAAGAATCCTGGAGTGGGTTGCTGTGCCCTCTTCCAGGGGATCTTCCGGACCCAGGGACTGAACCCACATCTCTTAGGTCTCCGTCACCGGCAGTTGGGTTGCTTACCACTAGCACCACCTCAGAAATGAAGCAGAGACCCCTGAGTAAAAACTAAAACTGTGATTGTCTGTAGAAGTTCTGGGTGAGTATCTATGCAACTTTGAAGTGGGCAAATATTTCTCAAATAAAACACAAAAACATAACCATAACAGGAAAAACTGATACGTCGAGGGACTTCCCTGGTGGTCCAGTGGCTAGGACTCTGCGTCCCGAGTGCAGGGGACCCAGGTTCAATCCCTGGTCAGGGAACTTGATCTCACACACCCCAACTAAGTGTCTGCATGTTGAAGCTAAGACCCGGCGCAGCCAAGTAAATAAATGTTTTTAAAAATGTTGATACACTGAGCTGCATCAGTTAAAACCTGTCCATCAAAAGGAAGTCAAGGGAAGATGCAGACTGGGCAAGGACATTCGCGTGGTCCACAGGAAAGTCTCGAGCCCAGGATGGATGAAGAAACGCCAACACCAACAACCCGATTTGGAAATGGTCAAAGGCTGGAATACATACGTCACCAAGGAAGACATGCATGTGGTGGAGAAGCCCAGCATCACAGGTCACTGGGGGGATGCAGCCTCGACCCACCGGCCACAGCAGAGACCCTCCCCTGTCAGGTGGGCTGCGGTACCAGGTGTTGGCTGGTGAGCAGGGTCCGAGCTCTCACACTGCTGGTGGGATCGGAAAGCGGCGGGACCACTCGGGGGGATTTTGGCTGTTCCTTAAATGCGCTCACACTGTGTAGTCTGATCTTTCTGCAGCTGCTATTTACCCCAGAGAGATGGAAGTGTGAGTCTTACCAAGATTTGCCTGAAGGTTCACAGCAGCTTCCTCGTAATTCCCAGTCCCCGTTGGCCCAGGCCTCCAGAACAAAAATACGATGATCTGGGCCATTTACTAACGGCAGACATAATTATTGCCCGCTGTCTGGAGGCCGAGAGCCTGAGACCTCAGCACGCGTGGTTTTCTGCGTCTGGTGGGGCAGCTTCACACAGTGTCCTCGGGTAGAGGTGCGGAGGGAGCTCTCCAGAGTCTCATGTGCTGCTGTTGCTCAGTCGCTCAGTTGTCTCTGACTGCGACCCCATGGACCGCAGCTTCCTTGTCCTTCACCATCTCCGGGAGTTTCCTCAGACTCATCTCCATTGGGTCGGTGATGCCATCCAACCATCTCATCCTCTATCGCCCCCTTCTCCACCTGCCCTCAACCTTTCCTATCATCAGGGTCTTTTCTAATGAGTTGGCTCTTTGCATCAAGTGTCCAAAGTATAGGAGCTTCACCTTTAGCATCAATCCTTTCAATGAATATTCAAGGTTGATTTCCTTTAGGGTTGACTGGTTGGATCTCTTCGCTGTCCGAGGGACTCTCAAGAGTCTTCTCCAGCACCACAGTTCAAGCCTCATATACCTGTCTTCAGGTTCACTGGTCATTTCCATTTCTCTGCCTAGTCTCTAACCCGCCCTTCTGACTGATCACCTCCCGAAGGCCCCACATCCTAACACCATTACTGGGATCAGGTGTAAGTGTGTGAATTTAGGGGGACACAAATATGATTGAAGGCAGAAGGAGAAGGGGACGACAGAGGATGAGATGGTTGGATGGCATCACTAATTCAACCGATATGAGTTTGAGCAAACTCCGGGAGATGGTGAGGGAGAGGGGAGCCTGGCGTGCTGCAGTCCACGGGGTCACAAAGAGTCGGATGCAACTTAGCGACTGAACAAACATCCAGACTACAAACTCAAGCCCAACACTGGAAATGACCTGAATGCCCTCAGCAGGGCAACCCCAGAGCATAGGACATGGCAGGAGGGGTGAGTGGGTGCAGACGGAGCCCGGAGCAGAGCAGCCGAGGGAAGGAGGCGGGGGGAGAGGGGACACCTCTGCCCACCCTCCTCGTCAGTCCACCTGCAGCGACACCAGGTAATGGGGGGGCTCCTGACTTCTGGGGAGACTGGCGTTTCCGCTCTCTTGATCTTGGTGGTTTCACAGGCATCGCGTGTGTCCAACTTCAAACGCGTGTGTTTTATTGCACATGATCTGCACCTCCGGGTGCTGCATGACAGCAAGGCATGCAGAGATGCTGGCCTGGTCTCCAGGGGCCTGCACACATCCTCTGCTCCAGATCCCTTTGTCCTCAGTCACAAAGAGCGGAGACCGAGGGAGCCTCACGCTGGAGCAGGGAGGGGCAGGCAGCCGGTGTGGGGTGTGGCCACGGGGCTCCGGGTTGAGCACCAGTCCGTGTGTCCTGAAGTGCCCGAGGTTCCCACAGGCACGCGGTTTCCGCAGAGGCTTTGATTCCAGGCCACACACTTCCTCTCACTCACGCTCTCATCTTTCCTCCCCTCTGATCCTGTGCCTGGGGCAGAGGAAGCGACATCTCAGCCCCGAGAGAGACAGCACAGGGCGCGGGGGTTGGGGATCCTCGGCCGCCCCCACTGGGACCCACGGCCTCCAGCACATGCTCTTGGGGCTGCTCCGTGGCCAGGGGAGGGGTGGACATGGCTCTCCTGGAGGCCTCCAGACCCCGAGAGGAGATGGGCAGTGGGTGAGGGTCCCCAAGGACCTTGGGCAGGGACTGTGCTTGGTCCCTACATAGGAAGCTTGGTCTCTACACGGGATGCTCGGTCCCCACACGGGATCCTTTGTCCCTACACGGGATCCTTGGTTCCTACACAGGAAGCTCCGTCCCTACACGGGATGCTCATTCCCTACATGGGATCCTTGGTCCCTACACGGGAAGCTCCATCCCTACACGGGATGCTCATTCCCTACATGGGATCCTTGGTCCCTACACGGGAAGCTCCATCCCTACACGGGATGCTCATTCCCTACATGGGATCCTTGGTCCCTACACGGGAAGCTCCATCCCTACACGGGATGCTCATTCCCTACATGGGATCCTTGGTCCCTACACGGGAAGCTCCATCCCTACACGGGATGCTCATTCCCTACATGGGATCCTTGGTCCCTACACGGGAAGCTCCATCCCTACACGGGATGCTCAGTCCCTACATGGGATCCTTGGTCCCTACACGGGATGCTCCGTCCCTACACAGGATCCTTGGTCCCTACATGGGAAACTCTGTCCCTACATGGGATGTTCTGTCCCTACATAAGATCCTTGGTCCCTACACGGGTAGGTCCGTCCCTACACGGGAAGCTCTGTCCCTACACGGGAAGCTCCGTCCCCATACGGGATGCTTGGTCCCCGCACGGGAAGCTCTGTCCCCACACGGGAAGCTCCGTCCCTACACGGGAAGCTCCGTCCCCACACGGGATGCTTGGTCCCCATACGGGAAGCTCCGTCCCCACACGGGAAGCTCTGTCCCCACACGGGAAGCTCCGTCCCCACACGGGATGCTTGGTCCCCGCACGGGACGCGCCTAGTCCGCACTGTAATCAGTGCTGGCACTCATGCTTCCCACGGGGTCTCTGCTCTAGAGGAGCGCCGCGTGGTGTCTGGGGTCCACAGCGACACACCAGGGGGCTTCAAACAGCAGGATCTACCCTCTTGGCCTGGGCTAGAGTCCAACACCCAGGGGTTGCGGGGCTGTGCACCCTTGGAGCTGCCAGGGGAGGCCCGTCTGCCTCCGTCCCTGCCCCTTGGTCACGGCCGACTCCTGTGTGTGGCCATGTCTCACCTCCCGCTCTTGTCTCATAAGGGACTGGACTCAGGGCCCATCTGGATGGTCCACATCCTTCACCCCATCTGCAGAGACGCTTCTTCCAGGTGAGGTCCCGCCTGCAGGTCCCGGGATCGAGAGGGGTCGTGCCTTTGGGGGGCAGTGTTTGTCCCATG
>NW_011475967.1:29641-30377 GCF_000754665.1 Bison bison bison | reverse complement strand
GGATGCTCATTCCCTACATGGGATCCTTGGTCCCTACACGGGAAGCTCCATCCCTACACGGGATGCTCATTCCCTACATGGGATCCTTGGTCCCTACACGGGAAGCTCCATCCCTACACGGGATGCTCATTCCCTACATGGGATCCTTGGTCCCTACACGGGAAGCTCCATCCCTACACGGGATGCTCATTCCCTACATGGGATCCTTGGTCCCTACACGGGAAGCTCCATCCCTACACGGGATGCTCATTCCCTACATGGGATCCTTGGTCCCTACACGGGAAGCTCCATCCCTACACGGGATGCTCATTCCCTACATGGGATCCTTGGTCCCTACACGGGAAGCTCCATCCCTACACGGGATGCTCATTCCCTACATGGGATCCTTGGTCCCTACACGGGAAGCTCCATCCCTACACGGGATGCTCCGTCCCTACACGGGCTCCTTGGTCCCTACACGGGAAGCTCCATCCCTACACGGGATGCTCATTCCCTACATGGGATCCTTGGTCCCTACACAGGAAGCTCCATCCCTACACGGGATGCTCAGTCCCTACATGGGATCCTTGGTCCCTACACGGGATGCTCCGTCCCTACACAGGATCCTTGGTCCCTACATGGGAAACTCTGTCCCTACATGGGATGCTCTGTCCCTACATAAGATCCTTGGTCCCTACACGGGTAGGTCCGTCCCTACACGGGAAGCTCTGTCCCTACACGGGAAGCTCCGTCCCCA
>NW_011475967.1:28184-29541 GCF_000754665.1 Bison bison bison | reverse complement strand
AGCGACACACCAGGGGGCTTCAAACAGCAGGATCTACCCTCTTGGCCTGGGCTAGAGTCCAACACCCAGGGGTTGCGGGGCTGTGCACCCTTGGAGCTGCCAGGGGAGGCCCGTCTGCCTCCGTCCCTGCCCCTTGGTCACGGCCGACTCCTGTGTGTGGCCATGTCTCACCTCCCGCTCTTGTCTCATAAGGGACTGGACTCAGGGCCCATCTGGATGGTCCACATCCTTCACCCCATCTGCAGAGACGCTTCTTCCAGGTGAGATCCCGCCTGCAGGTCCCGGGATCGAGAGGGGTCGTGCCTTTGGGGGGCAGTGTTTGTCCCATGACACAGCCAGGTGGGGGGACTCTCAGGGGGCTCTCTCTGAGGCTGTTGCCCGCATGACCCCCATCGCCTGACCACCACCCCAGCATTCCCTCCCGACTCCCCTCAGCACTCAGCCCCCCTTTCCTCGGTCGTCCTTGGAGACCTGGCCCCGTTGTGGCCTGTGCTCGAGCCCTGTTGCAGCCTCAGGGGCCGCGGTGCCCCAGGCCCCCCGGGAGGTGCCCTCCGCCGCCATGTGGTCCATCGCCCCCGCTTCCTGCACCTCCGTCGAGCATCGACACGGCCGCCCGGCCGGTCAGTTCCCCGCAGTGCCAGACCTGCATCCTCTCTCTCTTTCATTCCTCCTCAGCTGGAGCATGGACAGCCTGTGTTTAACAGCCCCGCTGGGATGAGGACAAAGCCTGCCCTGCGTCCCCAGAACCCACGCTGACTACCACGTCCCCTCTAGATGCTGTGGCCTCCGCTCCCTCTGGGTCTCCAGTGGGAACCGGGTCCTGGCCGAGGGGCTCGTGGCCCCGTAGGGACTTTCAGGATGGACAGGGTGGCGGAGGGGGGGAGGCGCCCAGGGCAGCAGCAGTGAGGAGCAAAGGATGAGCTGAAAACCCCACCCACTGACACTGGAAACGCTGAACAAACCACCGCATACGCTGCTCTAAGGGCTCGCTCAGCTCACCTAGGAAGGAAGGGAGCGATAGTGTTGGAGTGGCGGCTGCTGGGGCGGCCGATGCAGAACACAGCTGGCTGGGCGGCTCGTCCACCAGAGGGATTTCCTCCCTGAGGTCCAGAGGCTGGACGTCCAAGGCCAGGTGCCCGCCTGGCTGGGCTGCCAGCGGCCAACCTGTCTCTGTGCCTGGGTGGGGAGAGAGGGGCTCCATGGGGTCTCCTTCATAAGGACGCTGCTCCCCCCCGAGGCTCCACCCTCACAGCCTGGTGACCTCCCGAAGGCCCCGCCTCCTGACACCGTCACCCGGGGCTCAGTTTCGCACACATGGATCTGGGGGACACAGACCAGAGGAGGTGGGGGGCACGGG
>NW_011475967.1:24692-28084 GCF_000754665.1 Bison bison bison | reverse complement strand
GGGGGGCACGGGGAACCAGGCAGTGAGCCAGGGATGTGCTCCCTCTGTCTGGATTAGGGGCTGGGACGGCTTGCCTTCCCGCCTCCCGACCAGGGGATTCAATATCAACTGCCATGCAGAGGCAAGGCTTTCCATCTGGCGGCGGGTGGGGGGGGAGTTAGGAACTGGGGACCGGGAGGCTGGAGAGGTCCAGGCGCCGGTGCTGTCTGTGTCCATCTGGCCCCCGGGCAGGAGGGAGAGGTGTGTCCCGGGACTTGAGACAGCAGCCTGGCTTCACACAGGCCCTGCAGGCCTAGGAGTCCTCCAACCAAGACATGACTGAGAAACTGGGCCAGCGACAAGCCCAGGTCCCTGGACCACGAGCTGCCAACTCCTCTAAACTGGTTGAAACTCAACCAGTTTTAGCTCACAAGGAGATCAGCTCTGTGAGCTCCAAAACAGGAGCTGGGGAATTCCCTGGTGGTCCAGCACGTAGGGCTCCACACTTCTACTGCCCGGGGAACGTTCCATCCCGGGTGTGGAGCTAGGATTCCTCATGGTGCAGCCAAAAAAATAAATAGTTTTTGAAAGAGCTGACTCAAGTTCAATCCCTGGGTTGGGAGGATCCCCGGAGGTGGGAATGGCAACCCACTGTGGTATTCTTGCCTGGAGAATTCCATGGACAGAGGAGCCTGGCAGGCTACAGTCCATGGGGTCACAAACAGTCAGACACAACTGAGTGACTCACACACACATACACACACACACCATAACACACATTAGAGACAAGGAATAGGAAGAGGGTGTGCAAGAGTGCTCAAAACACACAAGAAGGAGCCTAAGACCCCAGGGAAGGATGAGACATCGTGGGGAGAGCAATGGTGCTCGGAGACGTGAGAATGACCTTTGAGCTTTGGGTGGTGGACATCACGTTGTGAGAAGCTGAGGAGAGAATTAGTGAATTGGAAGATAAAGGTTTGGGGACCACCCCGAGTGCCCCACAGAGGAGCCAAAAGAGGGAATAAATGAAAGAGAGGTCAGGAGATCAGCGGTGGGTGACCAGAGCCTCACCCAAGAGCTCACATGTCGTCTGTGAACTCTTTCACGCTGAAGCTGCAGTCACATCATTGATGAAGACACTCGGGCCCACGCAACCTGAAATACTTGCGAAGCCTGCCCTGGAAGGAGCGCCAGAGAAGAAAGGAAGGAGATGCAGGAGTGGGACCGTTACAGCCTAGAATTCTCCAGGACTGGTGAGAGCCGAGATACGTCAGATTCCAGAGACACACGGAGCCCAAACATGGACATGGATGGATATGATAACTAGGAGTAAATTCCTGCTGAGGCTGGACCCGGGGCAGCTGCAGGACCCAGGCAAAGACAGGGTCTTGGTGAGAGTGGAGAGGAGGGTTTGCTGGTTCACAGAACAGCCAGAAACAAACGCCAGACCCTGCTTCTGCCCACTTGCGGCCGTGGCCACGAAAGCAGGAGAGCCATGAGGGCTCAGGGCTGCCCGCCCCTGGGCTCCAGGCTGACGCCTGCCTCGGCCTGCGGAGGGGCCTCCCCCGGGGTCCTGGGCCCCGTCCACCTCCTGCCCCCAGCCATGCGTTGGGCAGCACCTGTGCGCCCTCTTCCCCCACACGCACCCAGGGCCAACCCGGGCGCCAGGAGGCAGAACGCCAGCGGACAGCACAACCGCAGCCCAGAATCGATCTGATCGTAACTGGGGCTTGGAAGAGGTTTAATATTTAACAGGATTAAATATTTAAACAGGATGAGTTGACAGGGAGCATGGTGGCTCAGGGAGATGTGGGGACCGGTCTTGAAGACAGGGCAGGCCTCACTTGGCCAGTGAAACAGCAGGAGCTCGAGGCATCTCCTTCCAAGGGGACGATCGGTCCCAGCCCTCAAGGCTGACCACTGGTGGGTGCTGACACAGTGTTTCCAGCCCTTTCCGTGGGACCCTGTTTACTGAGCACCAACTGTGCCAAGCAGGCCTGGGGGTTGGGACTGCCTTGCAAGTGCTCCTGTGACTGTGAGGCGCTGCCTCCTCCAGGAAGCCCTCCGGCACGGGGCTGGTTCCTTGTTACACACACTGTCACCCCCCTGCCCCGTGCCATTCGTGAGGATTCTAAGTGCTGCAGGCTTGGTGTTATCGGCAATGCCCCACGTGCAGCCAGTGCTCAGCACTGCCCTTGACTTAGCGGCTCCCAGCAGGGGGACCTGGCTGGGCTCCTCTGGCACCAGCTCCCTTTGGGCAGCGCCAGTTAAGGCTTCCCGTCTGGAGTCCTGGGGACCCACCTGAGTCTGACACGTGGTGGGGGGCGGAGTGGTGAGGGGTAGGGGGTACAGTGGGGCCAGACTGGCTCACGTCCAGCGCTGTCCAGCAGGGAGGCTGCCTGGGGGCCGGCAACTGGGGGCACCGCCGCGGGAGGGCGGGGCGAGGACACGGGGCGTGTGTCTCCCTTGGGGCTGCGGGCAGCCGGAGCCTGCGCAAAGCTCATCCTCCCACGCTCTGGAGGCCGGAGTCCAGGAGCGAGGAGGCCTCAGGGCTCTTCCTGCTCCACCCAGCTCCCTCCAGCCCCTGCCTCGGTCATCACTGGGCCTCCCGTGTGTGTCTGAATCTCCAAGTCTCCTCTCTCATAAGGACAGTACCCAGGGGACCAGGGTCCCCAGTGATTCATCTGCAAAGAGCAATTTCCAAATAAGGTCCATTCTCAGGTACTGGGGTCAGGATCCCGACTTATCTCCTGGGGGTCAGGACTCAGACTTATCTGCTGGGGGTTGGGACTCCAACTTATCTCCTGGGGGAAAAAATTCAGCCTACCAGCCAGTGTCACTTGTACTGAGCTGGGGGTCAACCGTGTGTAACCCTGGGTGGCCCCAGGCCCCTTAAGAGCCCAAGTTTGGTCCCTTGATGGACAGGCAGGCAGGTCCGAGCCCGTGGTCCCCAGTTCCTGACTTGGAGTCCAAGAGCGGAGGGAGACCAGGCAGGGTATG
This sequence comes from Bison bison bison, assembly GCF_000754665.1. NCBI lineage: Eukaryota > Metazoa > Chordata > Mammalia > Artiodactyla > Bovidae > Bison > Bison bison. The sequence goes on along the minus strand of NW_011475967.1, from coordinate 25,105 downwards.
TGAGGACTGTGCTGGGGACAGCTGGGACCTTCAGTGACCGGAGACAATGGTCTGTGCCCCCAGAGGCTGAGAATGACCCATCTCCGAATTTCCCCTTCCCTTCAACCTTCCTTCTGAACTGGAAGGTTTGGTCTTTGTCCCCTAAGAAAGCGCTGGTGCTGCCAAGGGGCTGTTCTGGAGTTTCCAGGCTGCACTGTGCTCTCCCAGTCTGATGCCCCCGACTCCTCCAGAAGGTGCGGCAAGCTGAGCACTGAGGGGGTGGGGCAGCTGGGGTGCAGCCCCTTGGCCTTGGGTCTCCAGTCCCACCCCACTGTCTCTGCGCGGCTGGCAGGAGGCAGACGTCCAGTCCTGGGCCCAGGGTCCCCACAAGAACTCAGCAACTCCCAGGGGGGCCACGGGAGCCCTCACCTGGC
>NW_011475967.1:24208-24592 GCF_000754665.1 Bison bison bison | reverse complement strand
GGGGCCAGACTGGCTCACGTCCAGCGCTGTCCAGCAGGGAGGGCGTGCCTGGGGGCCGGCAACTGGGGGCACCGTCGCAGGGAATGGGGCGAGGACGCGGGGCTGGGGGCACCGCCGCGGGAGGGCGGGGCGAGGACACGGGGCGTGTGTCTCCCTTGGGGCTGCGGGCAGCCGGAGCCTGCGCAAAGCTCATCCTCCCACGCTCTGGAGGCCGGAGTCCAGGAGCGAGGAGGCCTCAGGGCTCTTCCTGCTCCACCCAGCTCCCTCCAGCCCCTGCCTCGGTCATCACTGGGCCTCCCGTGTGTGTCTGAATCTCCAAGTCTCCTCTCTCATAAGGACAGTACCCAAGGGACCAGGGTCCCCAGTGATTCATCTGCAAAGAGC
>NW_011475967.1:22750-24108 GCF_000754665.1 Bison bison bison | reverse complement strand
TCTGCGGAATGTCAGGGCCTCTCGGAGGAAGTGAGCAAGGCGGCCGGCCCCTCGTGATGTCTTGCAGAACCTGGGAACTGGGAGAGACAGCCCATGCCCTGAGCCAGGATGACGGCTGTGTTCCAGGTAGACCCGGAGCTTTCTGAGGCTGTCCAGCTCTGGGGCTGGACCCAAGGGCATGAGCGAGGCTGAAGGAGCAGCAGGGCAGGGTGGGGGAGGCCCAGAGGGGCCCAAATCCTCACAGGGGATGGGGGGCACTCGGGAGCAGCCTGCTTGGGGGCACCCTGGAGCAGGTGTGGGCCCAGGCCAAGGACTGGTCACACCTCACGGCTGCACAACTCGCCGCAATTCCCTCACCCGTAAGATGGGCTGGGCCACCATGCCTGCCGTGGGGCGGTCACGGGCTGCGACAAACGAGCCCTGAGACTGGGCCCTGGTTGTCCATCTATCAGGGTCTCCTGCTGGAGGGAGACAGACACACAGGCAGGGGGAAGCAGGTCAGAGCCCGGGAGGAGCAGAGGCCTAGGGTCCTCTGTAGCCCCCCGCCTCCACCGCCGGCTGCTGGGAAGTGGCAGCCAGGCCCGGAAGCCCGTGACCCAGATTCCCCCTTGCTGGTTTCAGGCAGGAAGCTCAGACGCTCCTCCTGCCACCTGGCCGCCCCGCATCCTGGGCCCCTGCCTCCGACCCTCCTCCTGGTCTCTGACCTGCTCTGCAGGCCCCCGTCCCAGAGTGTCAGTGTCGGGGGGGCAACACTCTTGGGATGGCAGGGAAGTCGGAGGTCAGGGGTCAGGGTCCATTGAGAGGGACCTGGGGATGGAACCACCCCCTTCACAGACCTTGAGTGGGGAGAGGCCACAGGGGCTGCAGGAGGGGGTATGTGGGGGGGCTTTCTTGGGAAGAGGAGACGCTGCCTGCCTCTCATCCCCTGGGTGAAGGAGACCCTTCTGTGCCCCTGGGAGCCTCAGAGTCCAGGGGACAGACAGACAGCACAAAGTGGGCAGCAGGCTGGAGCTGGAAGCCAGGCGATGACTCTGTTCCTGGGCGGTCGCGGTGGGAGGGCTATGGGGACAGCTTGGGGGCGGGGGCCCGGGGCCTTTTAACTTTCCCAGGAAAGGCCTCCGAGCTTCACACCCGAAGCTGCTGGCTCCTTGGCAGTGACTAGAGAGTAGCAGACCCTCAGATGGGCTGAGAGCGAGGGGGTTAACCAGCAGCCTCGGCTGGGACACAGTTCCCTGGACACGGATTCAAGGGCAACCAGAAGGTAATCCACATTTCCACTGGATCTCCTAGACAGGCTGTGTGACCTAGTCACACAGCCAACATCCCATAATTAACCTGGGGGGGGGTGTTCTTCTTTG
>NW_011475967.1:17071-21938 GCF_000754665.1 Bison bison bison | reverse complement strand
GGAGAGGCCTGGGCTGGGGGCTGGGTGGCCAGGCAGAGCTCGGCTCCCTCCTAACACAGGCCCTTGGCCCCATGTCTGCCTGTGGAGCCTGTGGTGCCCAGGCAGCTCCTGGGGGCCACAGTGATGTCATCAGGCCCTCCTGGGGAGGGGCTGCTCACCCGCCGAGCCTGGGGAGGATCCCGATCACTGTTCAACCTGGCTGCGCGTGCAGACACCACAGAGCTTCTAACAGCCAGCACCCAGGCTGCCCCAGATCCATCCCCTCCGGATCCGGGGCTGGGCCGGCGGAGGCTCTCGGAAGCGTGTGTGGAGCCAGGAGGCCCACAGCCCCCACTGTGGGCTCCAAGGGCCCTAGCCCCGCACTCAGAGGCTAACAGAGCCCCGGGACCCCCGAGCCCCTCCATTTGCCCCACTTAAGTGTCCCTCACCTGGTGACGGGGCAAGGACCCCACCTCTGACTCCTCGACTGCCCCGCCAGACGCCTGATGGGGTCAGGAGGCCTGGGCGTGGTTGGGGGAGGGCATGTGTCTCCTCCCTGGGCCCATCCACGGGGTAGCGAGAGTCGGAGAAGAGACGGCCCCAGAGCATCCCGGAGGTCTGTGGGTACTGGCGGGGGCCTCCCCTGGGTGAATGGACCCCATGGAGATGTGGGGCCCTTCCTCCTCCCAGAGGGGAAACCAAGGCTGACAAAGGCCACGGTCTCGTCCAGTATCTCAGAGCCTATAGTCGAGCTTCGTGGTGACCTGACCCCGGCCCAGACCCGGGGGTCTCCCCAGGAGGGTGCATGGTCAGTCCCTGCCCACACAGCTCTCGTACACAAGCGATGCCTCTGGTCTGCAGACCAGACTGTCCAGTGCTCCAGGGAGAGGGCAAAGCTGGCCTCTGAGGAGGAGGGCTGGACTGGGCTCAGCTAGGGGTCTGGTGAAAAGTAGTGAGGGGTTTCCCTGGTGGCCCAGATGGTAAAGCATCTGCCTGCAAGGCAGGAGACCCAGGATCGATCCCCGATTGAGAAGATCCCCTGGAGAAGGAAATTGCAACCCACTCCAGTATTTTTGCCTGGAGAATCCCATGGACAGAGGAGCCTGGCGGGCTACAGTCCACGGGGTCACAAAGAGGAGGACACGACTGAGTGACTCATGTGAGCAGGAAGGGGCGGGGCAGGAGGAGGAGGCGGCTCTCGCTGAGCAGCCCTGGAGCTGTCCCGACTCACTGTTCATTCCAAAAGTGCCTAAGGAGCACCGTGTGTGCAGACACCGCTTGGCTGCCAGGGGAGAATCGAGCAAAGCTGGACCCCCAGTCCCGCTAACAGGAAGTACAGGCTGGGAGGGGCAGACTTCAGGGTTAGAGGTTACCCATCCCTGCCGGGACGCTCCTTAAACAATCTCGTGTGGACTTCACCCCGAGGGTTAAGCAAGATAACACCCAAGGGATGTGTTGGCTCAGGCTGAGCCTGGGGGGCTCCGTGAGCAGTGGAAGGAGCAAAGGCAGGGGTTCAGGGGGGCTCAGAGCCCCTTGTTCCCTGAGAGGAGGGCTCAGGTGAATGAAGGCTTCCAGAACTGTGGGGGAGCCCACCGGGTGCAAAGGCCTCGGGAGGCCCTCAGGAGCCTGCAGACGGCTGAGGTCACACCCAGGGCCGGGTCAGAGGCCCTTAAGCGCTGTCGACCGATGTCTAGAGCATCACTTGAGGGGGCGGGGTGGGGCCAGGGGCAGGGGGCAGGGCGCCACCTGCCAGTGAGTGTGTGGCTGTCACCCTCGCCTCGGGGTGGGCGCTCGGAGATGCCTGGGGCTCCCAGACTCCGGCCTCGTCTCCTCCCTAGCGGGCACTGGGCGTCTGTTCATCACAGTGCGCCAGGCCTGATTCCCAAACAAAATATTTGGTTTCCAGGGCTGATGGCCTTGAAATGCAAATATTGCTTCTCTGTTTCCAATAAACAGTCACACACGGGCTCTCGGAGCCCTGAGCTGGCTGCCTACCGGCCAAGATAACCGGGGTCTACCACCCCTGCTGAGAGCCAGGCAGGAGCGGCCCCTCTGCCCCCAACACCCTGGAATGGGGGCGGGACCCCCCCAAACCCCCCATACCCTACCCCCAGTGGTTTTGTGGATAAGGACTCATCTCAGAGTCACGGAACTGCTGGGCTCAGCCACTCCAGCCCTGCTGAAAGCCCCGATGGAGGGGGACGGGTTGGGGGGCACACACCTTCTCCAGGCTGTGAGGAGTGGGGACTCCTGGAAATCCCAGCCTCTGGGCCTTCTGCTGAGCTCCAGGGACCTTCAAGGCAGCCGCGTGGGCCCTGCCCTTACCTGGAGCACCTTCTGAGGTGCCTCTGGAAGGGCCCAGCAGGGAGGGGCAGAGGGCTCCAGGCCAACCACCCTCGCTGCCTGGGGGGATGCCACGCCCATTCAGGTGCCCCCCACAGCCCCACAGGACCCGAGGTGTCTGCAGAGCTAGGCCTCACCAGCACCTTGACCTCATCCAGAGTGGAGGTCAGAGGGGAGGTAGGAGCCTTGGTGGGGAGTGGCCCTGGAGGCGCAGTGGGTGAGAATCTGCCAGTGTGGGGGCGCAGGTTCGACCCCTGGTCTGGGACGATCCGCACGCCTTGGAGCAACCGAGCCCGTGGGCCACAGCTACTGAAACACGTGCGGCTAAAGCTTGTGCTCTGCAAGAGGGGCCACTTCTCCCCTCTGCAGAGCGAAGTCTGTGCCCTGCAACTCGAGGGTAGCCCCCACCCGCCACACTAGAGAAAGCCCGCGAACAGCAACGAAGACCCAGCACAGCCAAAAATAAACAAATAATAATAAAGAGACACTGCAGGGTGGTGCGTGTCCCCCCCAGGGTGGGTCAGTGGGGCTGGGGGTGGGGGAGAGCCAGGGCCCGTGTCATCCCTGGTCCCCAACCCAGAACAGCTTGTGTGTCCTGGAGGGGAAGACCAGCCGGTGCCTCCTTGCCCTGGGGATGCGGCTCGGCCAGGAGGCTGGAGGCCCTGTACCAGGAGGGAAGAGCCGGTGTCTGTGGTCAGCCTGCCTCCGGGTGGATGGCAGCAAGGCCCCAGCCCCCGTCAGAGTGGGAACTGCAGGGTGGGGAGTGCGGGTGGCTGGAGGGCCACCCAAGGGCTAAACTGATGGCACAAAGGCAGCCCCCGCACCAGGGTGTGTTCCCGGGTGGGAGCCAGAATGGTGAGACCTGGTGCCCTGGGCCCCATCCCAGCTCTGGTCCAGCGTGTGACCCCAGGTGATGAGGGGCATGTGGCCTCCTTCTCCAGGTGTGATGGGGCGGGGGACCTCACCCTTGCTCTGAAGACGTCACTGCTCTAACTGGGAGCATCGCACCCGCCAGGTGAGCGCAGATCACACTTCACACCTGGGGGAGCTGTCACCCGCCGGCCTAAAATCGGGCTTCCACTTCTCAAAAAAGCAGTGCAGCCTCAATCAGGGCCAAGCAGCCCAAGACCTTGAACCAGCACAGCCGTTGGGCGCCTGTCTCCTGGTCTGAGGCCTGCCCAGAGGCCTGCATGCCAGGGGCCGCTCCGAGGCTTAAGACAGCAGGGGCTCCTGGTGGTTGGCGCCCTGCTTTCTCTTCCTCTTGCTGGGACTGGGCATCGGATGCTGAGGACAGAGACTGGACCAGCAGATGCGACCGTTGACCAAGACCTGTCCCTCCAGGGCCTGCAGCCCAGGGCCCACCCCAGGGGGCAGGAGAGAAGCTGTGCAGCTCATCTGCAGAGGGGCCAGCCCCAGCCGAGGCCCCGGGGTGTCCCCTGCCCACGGCCCCTCCCTCAGGCTGGCCAAGCCGGAGGTGCCGGGGGAGGCGGGACCGGCCTGCGTGGGAGTGGGGCGCGGTGCTGCAGCGGGGTTGCCAGGCAACCACAAGTACATCGCTTGTGTCTGGGCTCCGGGGGGCGGAGGAGCCCTGGTGCCAGGAGTCGGGCTGGCTGCTCGCTAAGGCAGCAGGAGGGGAGTGTGTCCCGGACACCCCAGCGTCCCCAGAGAGAACGCTGTCTCCCCTGTCCTGCTGTCAGGGGAGGGGCCCGGGAGTCCTCCAAGCGGCTTAGAGCTGTGGGCCCACAGTCTGTGATGGTGGAACTCAGGTCCAGGGCCTTCCTGCTGAGCCCAAGTGGACACTGAGGGCCGCCTGTCCCCTCAGCCTGGCTGAAAGTGAGGGTCAGACCCAGCCTGGGGCCAGTCGCTCCTGGTGGTCCTCAGTGGCACATGTCTCACCAGCACAGCCTCCCCCACTGGTGCTCTGAGTGCAGCTGCACAGCTGGTGGGGGACCCAGACATCTGAAACCCCAGCTTTCCCGTAGGTGCTCTAGGGCCCTGGGGGGTCTGTCTGCTCCATGAGGATCCAGGGTGACCTGTGGCCCAGGGCCCTACTGGCCAGAGGACGGAGACCCCACAGACTCCAGGAAAGAAGGTGCTTGCCGTGGAGGAGGCAAGATCGAAGCCAGCCCCTCTGGGGGCCCGGAACTGCCCACAGCACTAACTATGTGCCAGGCTTCCTCGGGGGGAGGGCTGAGGACAGTGGGGGCCTCCATCCAGGCTTGGGGATACTGCCCACCAAGCTTCTAGTCTGGTCCACCCTGGTCCACTCCTCGTGGGCCAAACCCCAGCCGCTGGCCAGGTAAGCTGGGCTGTCCACTCTGCGGGGTGGCTGGGCTTCAGCCCCGCTGTGGGCTTGCTCCATCTTGCCCTGGTCCTCCTGCCAACCAGGGTGGGGCTGGGTGAGGTAGGCAGGGCTGGTTCTGGCTGACCCGCTGGGAAGCACCGGGGCTGGATGAGGGAGAAGGCTGGTCTCGTAGGAGGGTCACACTGGCTGGGGCCCTGGCCTTCCCTGCGCCCCAGCCTGCCGGCCAGTCTTACCCACCCG
>NW_011475967.1:14932-16897 GCF_000754665.1 Bison bison bison | reverse complement strand
GGCCTTCCCTGGGCACCAGCATGCAGGGCAGTCTTACCCACCTGCAGGCAACACAGCCTCGGGCTCTCCGCCGTCCTGGGCGCCACCAGCTGACCTGCCCCTGGGGAAGCGCCCAGGTCTTGGGCTGTGTGTGCTTGGCCGCAGGCCCGAGTCACCGGCTCCTTCCACATTCACACCCTCATGCAGACCGGGGCGTCCCTGATCTGAGGGTGCCTCCCGCCCTGGCCGGCCAGCGCTGAGTACACAGCCACCCCAGCCGAGGAGTGAGGCAAGCGGGGCCTCCAGGGCCGGGCTGCAGGCTCCCCCTGCTGGCATCCCAGCTTTCCACCCATGGGGCACCTGGTCCAGGCCACACGACCCCCAGGCCCCCTGTCAGAGGGTGTGATGTAGGGGGGTGGGGAGCGCTGGCTTTGAAGGGGAAATGACGTGATGACCCCCTTGCCCGGGGGGTAGGGGGTGTCAGTGCCCGCACAACGGGACTCTGTGGTCCACGTGGGGGTCTCTACATCATGGGGACTCTCAGTTCTCAAGGACCGTCCACGCACTGAGGGATGTCCCGCAGCTGGGGCAGACGGCTGAGTGGACGAACTCCCCCAAGGGTCCTGGAGGCACGAGCCCCCCCGTCGGCTCAAGGGCACCTGGACACCCCAGGCCGTGGTCCCCCTGGAGGCCAGTAGCCTCAGCTGAGCTTCCCCGAGGGGGTCCAGGTTTCCTGATGTTTGAGGACTCGCATCTCCCGGGAGGCAGGGCCCTCCCCAGCCTGTGAAGTCGCAGCCCAAACCAGCAGATGGATGTGGGCTCAAGAGGGGGGCCGCCACACACGTACACATTCACACACGTGAGCCAGACAGACTCGAGTCCTTCTCTTTGTTGAGTGTAAAACGCAAACCCAAGATTTCCACGTGCAAATGTACGCTGAGCCTGGTGCCAAGTGCTGGCGATCAGCAGATGTTCTGCAGAGCTGGGGGGTGTTTACGGAGGGGCTCCCAGTCAGCCCCCGACCTCAGGGCCTGGATCTGGGGGTCCCAGCCAGCCCCCACCCCCAGGGCCTGGATCTGGGGGTCTCAGCCAGCCCCCCACCCCTGGGGCCTGGACCTGGAGGTCCCAGCCAGCCACCTGCCCTACGACCAGGCTTCCCCATGTGCCTGGTCCCTCTGAGCCCATGTCGGGACCAGGGTCCACTCTCTTGTAGCCTGTAAGAGGGGCAGTCCTCTCTCCAGCCTCTGGACGTAGGAGGCTCCCAGCCCCCACTGTCCTTCTGGGTAAGGCCCCGCTGCCCTGGATTTATGATCGTTGGAATAACACTGACTGAGCACTAGCCGGGCTTGTCCAAGGCCCCAGGAGCAGCCTGGGGACCAGGGCCCAGACACTGGGGAACCCTGGAAGAGCTGGCTAGGGAACCCCGGGACTGAGACCCGAGTGCGAGGGGCCTTTGGAGGGAGGCCAAGCAGCATGGCCCCCAGCCCCCAGCATCCAGGTTGGCTGCCCACACGGTCTCTCCGGGGAGCCCCGGCAGGACTCCTGGCCTGAGAGGGGGGCCAGCCCTTGCCCCCAGGGCAGAGACTCCAGGTTTCCATCCGGGCTGAGTGCTCCGACGAGCCTGTCCTGGATGGCAGAGGAGCCCAGGGTGACACGGCCCCAGCCTCGGGCCACCCCCACGGCGGCTGGTCCGTGAGAACCACCTGGCCTGGGGAGCCCCTCCCTGTCTCGGATGGGCGGCCTGCTCCGTCGCCCCCTGCCCAGGCTTGGCTGTGTGTATTCACGCATTGCCCTGGAAGCAGTTTCTTTTAGTGTCTCTTTGACACAGCAGTGGGGACTCTTCAGTGAGGACTCTCAGACACGGGCCACGGAACCCCCTCTGCTCCACGCAGACCCTGGGGTCCCCGTCAGCCACAGGGACCTCCTGACGGGAGCGCCTTTTGTGGGGTCTCTGAGGCCTTTGATGCCTCCCATGGGTGCAGCTTG
>NW_011475967.1:12721-14832 GCF_000754665.1 Bison bison bison | reverse complement strand
TGGCTTGCAGACAGGCTGGGGGCTTGGGGAGGGCTGCAGGCCATAGCGTTCACAGGACATAGCAAAGCCCTCCCGCTCCCAGCCCCATAACTGCCCTTCTAGTTTCTGGAAGCTTCCGGGGTCTTCCAGGCTGAGCTCGGGGGTCAGATGGCAGGCCGAGGAGGGGGCCGCGAAACCTGGACTGTCCCTATCGATCCAGCACAATTCCCTGATGGCAAACCCCATTGTTCCTCACGCACCGCTAAAGACTGAGTAACAGTTCACCACAGACGCCAGGGCTGAAGCTCAGGGTGGGGTACCGTGCACCTGACTGTGAGTGCCCCGCTCCGGACATGGGGCGGGCATGTGGTGAATCTGGGTCCCCAGTGGGGGGCACCTGTCCTGCCCTGGTGGCTGGGGAGAGGCAGACCCTCCACTGGGGAGCTCAGGTCTGCTCAGAGACCCATGCAGCTTTGCTCTGGCCGATCCCAAGCCCCACCTCATGGACCCCAGGCACCCAGAAGCCCAAGAAGCAGGGTGTGCTCCTCGCTCAAAGGTCGGGGGCCTGGCTCGACCCCTACCCCCTCACCCTACTCCCAAGGCCTGGTGGGCAATTCTCCACCAAGACCAGGAGGCCCAGTCACCATAGAAACAGACCACATTCCCAGAGTAAACCACGGCCATCTGTGTCCCTCTCTGGCCAGGGCTGGGAGTGAGTGGGGACAGGCGGCCTCTCCTCCCTGCATCTGTTAATGAGACGAATGGGGTCAAGGCCCCGCTTGTACACCACCCACATGGGCCAGCTTCTTGTCACGCAGAAATCAAATCCTCCCCCCGATCACATCTCTCTGGTCCCTCTAAGACGCCATGCCGGCGCCAGCCCCCGCTGGCCAGCAACATGCTGAGCTGAAGCCCATTCTGGCCTCAGAACTCAATTAGTTACAAGCCAAGGAACACAGGGGCCCCAGAAGCTGGGAGAGGCTGACAGATCCTCCCAGGAGCTGTGGAGGGAGTGGGGTGCTGAGACACCTCGCTTTGGAATTTTCAGTCTCCAGACTGCGTGAGGATGAGCTTTGGGTTAAGCCCCCAGTTGGGGTGCTAATGCTGGGCTTCCCTGGTGGCTCAGAAGGTAAAGAATCCGCCCGCAATACAGGAGACCCGGGTTCGAGTCCTGGGTTGAGAAGTTCCCCTGGAGGAGGGCATGGCAACCCACTCCAGTATTCTTGCCTGGAGAATTCCATGGACAGAGGAGCCTGGTGGGCGACAGCACACAGAGTCAGGCACAACTGAGCAACTAACGCTTTGGAAGCTAACATCTATCTTAAATCATGGTCGTCCTGATAGTCTCTGATACACACAGTCAAGGGCTTCTGTAAGCACGGATCGTGCCTCTTTACATCTTCTGGTGCTTTTCTTGGTGTGTAACATACAAAGGAAGCGTATACTCAAGGCAGCCCCCGCCCCCTAGGACCTCAATGCCAGCTCTTAGGGAAGCAGTGATGCTCAGGTGCCTCTGGCCGGGTCTCACTCTGTCTGTGAGGTGTTCCTGCCAGTCAGCTGGCTGTGGAGTGGCTGAGGGGCCGGCCGGGCTGGTGGCCCTTCCAGGCTGAGTAGGGGCCCCTCAGACAGTGGTCACACCACTACCTGGAGGAGGGACGCCGGCTCAGTCTGGTGGGGTCACCCCCACGTGGTCAGCCTGGGCACTCTGTGACCACTTGCCATTGGAGGCTGAAGTGTGGGCAACTCGGAGGCCCAGCTGGAGGCCCAGGAGGGTCTGGGGATGCCCGGGAGCTTCCTGGAGGAGGGGTCCTGGGGCTGGTCCTGAGGATGGAGAGAGACGGGAGGGTGAGCAGCCTTGGGGAGACCCAGGGGCAGGATAGCCTGCGCTCTGAGGTCCCACGAGGCTGGCCTGGCTGGCAGAGTGGGCGGCCAGGGGGCTGGCAGGGGCTGTGGCAGTGGGGCAGGGGGCGGGCACACAGGACCCGCGGGGAGGAAACTTTCTGCAGATCAGGAGTAAATGGTGTTTGTGCGGACGAGGCGCCAGCTCCTTGCAGAGGCAGGGTCCCCAGAGCACCCTTCCACTCTTCTCAGGGAAGTAAGATGCACAATAATGCAAAGTGCATTAGCAGACG
>NW_011475967.1:11489-12496 GCF_000754665.1 Bison bison bison | reverse complement strand
ACCCCCACCCCGTGCCAGGTCCACCCCTCTCCCCAGTAGGCCCTGTCTGCACTTACCTTACCTGCAAGGAAGACCCCTATTCCCAGGCGCCTCCTTGCCCTTCTTAGGGGACCCAGAGGGTGGACACTAGCTGGGACCGTGGTCAGCTAGACCCAGCACGGAGGTACATGGCTGCCAGAGATCCGGTCTCCAATGGGCTGGTGGACTCAGGGCCCGTCCAAGCCCCAGCTAACTCCTGGAGTTCTGGGCACACACTGGGTGCTCCCAGGGTGACTTGTTGCCGTGGGCAGCTGTGGGTCGCCGGGTGGGGTGGGGGGAGTCCCATCTGGGCTCCATTGCCCACCATCCCTTCTGGCCTTGGGACTGTCGGCTCCCAGAAGTACCTGGCCGAGCAGAGACCAGAGACAGAAGGCTCTGGTCTTGACAGGCCCACCTCGGGGCCTCCCCTGGCCTCCAATGGGCTCAGGGCCTGGGTCGGGGGCCTCCTCATGCCTGCGTGGCCCCCGAACCTTGGTCCTCCAGGACGGTCTTGACAGTCCCCTGGAGGGTCCCCAAGCTCGGGGAGCACCTGGAGTTCAGAGGGCAGCGACCAAGCCCCCTCCTCCTGGGGCCCCGTCCCTGTCGGACTCTGTCTGCACTGACCTCTGGAGCCCATCGTCCCCCGGGGGGCCCAGGCCGGTGACCCAGCTTGCCTGGGCCTACCTGCGTGGGGAGGGACAACACCCAGGAGCTGAATTTACTCCTGAGGTCACTTCCACAGCCCCAGAGACCAGAGGAATTGAGGAGATGAAACGGGAACGCAAACATTACCTCGGGGACCCTCACCCTGGCCCCGAGCTCGGGAAACCCAGCTGGGTAGGGGCCCTCGGCAGAGAGCGCACGTAGTCCGGGGCAGGGCAGTGGGTGCAGGTGTGGGGGGCTTTGTGGGGAGGCTGGGGGTGCTGGCATGGGGGTGGCAGGCAGACAGAGGAGGGCAGGCCGGCAGGCCTGCAGCTGCCCCCTTGGCC
>NW_011475967.1:9833-11389 GCF_000754665.1 Bison bison bison | reverse complement strand
CCCTTGGCCAGACCTGGCGGTGACCTTCCCCCCCTCCTCCAAGCACTTAACCGGCCGCTTGCTCCCTCTTGGAGACTCTGAGTGGTCCTGGTTCTCAGCTAAGTGGCTCCACGCCACGTGCACCGCTGCCGTGAGGGCCTCTGGGGTTCGGTATGCATCTAGCCACCGTCCTCCGTCTATTTTCAGGGCTCTTTGGGCTGAGTGCTGGGTGGAGCCCGGCCTCCCACCACGGCCCCTGGGGGGCTGCACTGGGGCTATTTGTGTCCTCTCTGGGGCCTCCAGCTCCTGGCGCCTCCAGGGGCCGGACGTCCCTTCAGATGTTCTTGGGATGCCCTTGGCCAAGGATGCTGGGGGTGGGGGGTGGCGCCAGCTCCTCTTTCCTGCTGGGAAAGTGTGGTCTGGGAGAGAGAGGAAGGCTTGTGCTCAGGATGGCCAGCAGGAAGAGCCAGGCCCCTTCCAGGGCAGGATCTACCCCCCCAATCCATCCGCTTGATGTAGCCAGTGGTGGGGGCGGGTGCCGAGGAGGTAACCAGAGCCACTGGCTGCTACCCACAGGATGCTGGCAGGCCCCTTCCCCGGCCATCGTGACAACCACGAATGCTTCCAGACGTTGCAAAGGGTCCCCTGGGCAGAGTCCCCCCGCTGAGAACTGCTGCTGTAGGAGGGGTGTGAGGGGGTCCCACAGAAAGGTGATGTGAAGGTCTCCTGGGGACTCCTGTGTGGGGATATTTGGGGCCTGGGGACCCCCAGTCGCACTGCATGTGGGACACTGACCCCTGTTGTCTGACGGGGGCCGTAGTGTAGCCCAGACCCCGCTCCTGGCCCCCCGGGGGCCACCGGAGGAGCGTCAGACTTCACCCTCCTCCCTGATGAGTCCCAGAGTCCCCCACATGAGAGGACAGGAGCCCCCGGCCCGCCGTGGCCTGTAGCCTGCCAGGCAGAGAGCCGGACACCCCTTCATAGTCACTGACAGCAGACCATGTCTCCAGTTTGCAGACAAGGCCCAGAGAGGTTAGGGGTTTGCCAGCAGTCACACAGCGCTCAGGCCAAATGAGGGCTCGTCTGGGAGGACTGACTTCAGGGCAGCTCCATGCCCTTGACGGGAGCCTCCAGAGGGGCTGGGCGAGGGGGTGGGTAGGAGGCAGGGATTGGGTGGAGAGAACGTGTTTGCACTGGTCCTCCTCTGCGCCTGCCCTCCGAGTGACCTGGGCTCTTATCTGGAGCCCGCACACCCCTAATCGGCTCGATTGCCCACAGAAGCACTTGCAGCTGACATCACTGGAGCCTCTTAACATCAGACGCGGCTCCCCCCACTGACTCTCTGCCGGACGGTCCAAGGTCACTGGGGCCACTCCTGCAGTGGGTGTCAAGAATGGGGGTGGGAAATGTGGTGCCCCCCTTGGGGATAGGCCAACTGAGCTTGGGGTGGGGGGAGGCACCCCGTGCAGAGGGGGAGAGGGGACCCCTCAAGGCCCCTCCAGGCCCTGTCCCCAGGGGTCTCACAGTCTCCACTCAGGGTCAGCCAGGAATGCGGCGTGCCCCCTGGCCGCCCCGGG
>NW_011475967.1:3523-9733 GCF_000754665.1 Bison bison bison | reverse complement strand
CCCGGGACCCCCACTCATTTTTTCTCCTGGGGTTGCAGAGGCATAAGGTGGGGAGGGGTGTGAGCAGCCCTGAGACCTATCAAAGGTCAGGGTGTCCAGGAGAGCCAGCTCCAGAGCCTGAGACCCAGGGCTTGGCCAGGGCTCAGGCCCCAGAACTAACAGCGTCCAGACAGCTCCTCTGTCCCCCGGCTGGGGCCCAACCACACCTACGCCCTGGGAACACCTCAGCCCAGCAGTTCATCGTCACCCGTCCGCCCCTGCTCCCCACAAAGGCCCCCGAGTCCCGTTATTCCCGTTAGAGAGGCGAAGTTGCCCAGCTGGTGGGTGCTGGGCAGGCCCCGGACCCTTTCGTGGCTCAATGCCTTGCACCCCACAGCCTCTGCTGTGACCCCACGCCTGCCCCCCGGGGACCAGGGCCTCCAGGACACGGAGGACCGTCACCAGTCAGTCCAGTCATTTCCACAGGGCTCAGCCAGGCCCAGTCTGGCTAAGAGGTGAAAGGGTGAAGGCGCCAGAGCCCGCAGCCCTTCTGAGGCCAGCAGAGCCAGTGGTGGTGGGCGCCAGCCCGGGGATGAGGAGTCTGGACAGGTGGTGGGCAGGCAGGCCGGGCGGGCGCTCCCCTCCCCAGGCTCCCTGCCAGGCCCACCGGCTTCCACCTGTCAGCCTGTAGGAGACTGCCAAGTTAGGGACCACCCTAAGGCCCTCACTCCTGACCCTGCTGCAAGCCTGGGTCCCCAAGACCACCCCAAGCTTCCTAGAATCTTCAGGACTTACAGTCCCGTGATGCTCAGGGGCATGGTCCCATGATGCTCAGGGGCACAGTCCCATGATGCTCAGGGGCATGGCTTATCACCGGGACAGAGCAGTGGTGGGTCAGGGTCTAGACCTCAGACCCCCTGTCACCCCCAACACACCCCTAGCATGTCTGTGAGGGCACACGGGCAGCGCTCCAAGCCATTTGTAGGGGTGTCCCTGGGGATGCTACGAGCTTGGGGACCCCTGGGTGCAGGTGGGCAGGAGGCCCGCGGGAGCCTCCGAGGCCACTCCCAGCCACACTGCTGACTGGGCTCTGCGATCTGGAGATGCCCTCACCTCCCCCAGCCTCAGCTTCCTCGCCCAGGAAAGGACTGGGTGGGAGGTAGGTTGAATCCTGCCCTGGACCATGCGTGTGTCCGCCCTTAACATCCATGCTGGACATCGAGGGCAAGTTGATGGAGCCTCTGTGGGGTTCTGGAAGGCTCTCCAGGGTGATGAGGTGGGGGCGGTGTAGAAGGGGAACACGGGTTCAGGGGCCTGTGACCCCGCACGTGGCCGCTGAGTGCAGCCAAGTGGGGGCTGAGCTGGGTAGCCTTGCCTGCCCACCTGCCCTCGGCCTCCGGCATCAGCGGCCTCGCCATGTCAGCCTGTTTCTGGCCCTGCTCATGCAGACGCAAAATCTCCTCTAAATCCTGTATTTAATTTTGTTCTCTGGGAAATTGTAGGAGGGTTTGGAGATAAAGCTGAGCTGATAAGTCAGGGATTTGGCTGTTCTTGCAGAAACTCTTGGACTGGGAGGGGGAAGGCGGGTCCAGGATGACTGAGTCAGCTTAGGAGCCCACTCAGAGCACACACAGCACCCCCAGCAGGCCTGAAGAGTCTACAGCTGGGTCAGCAGGTTCCCCAGGGTGAGGGGTGTGAGGGACACACATGGGGGTCAGACCCCAAGGAGCACCTTCAAGGCGCTGTTAGAAGGTGGGTCCATGCACAGCAAGACTTGAAGGGCTGAATTACATGCGGCGGGGCAGGGGGCAGCTGATGCTCAGCCATCCTTTGAACCCTCTTCTCAAAGTTGTGCCTCCAGAGACCCTTCCCCTGGGAGAAGGGGTGTCAATCCTGCCCTCACTGGCTGCTCTGCCCTGGACTTAGCCAACACCCTCAGCCCTGGACTAGTCTCTTCCAATCTCTCACACGTGAGGCCAGAGCTGAGTGGGGTAGTAGGATGATAACCTCCCTCATTTGGGAACATATACATCTTTTAATGTGACCCCAGATGACATTTGGTTTGTCAGCCTTGAAACCTACTGGCTGATGTCCACCAGGGGCCTCAGAAATCCTAGTGGGTAGGGCAATTTTTGTCTGGTTTGCTCACTACTGTTGGATTTGTCTTTTTAATGCAAGTGAAGTTAATGCTAGTGATGTTGAAGCTGAAGCTCCAATAATTTGGGCACCTGATGCGAAGAACCGACTCATTAGAAAAGACCCTGATGCTAGGACAGATTGAAGGCAGGAGGAGAAGGGGATGACAGAGGATGAGGTGGTTGGATGGCATCACTGACTCAATGGACATGAGTTTGAGTAAGCTCCAGGAGTTGGTGATGGACAGGGAGGCCTGGCGTGCAGCAGTCCATGGGGTCGCAAAGAGTCGAACACGACTGAGTGACTAAACTGAACTGAACTGATGTTTAGCTGGTGGGCAGGAGGTGGCTCAAACCCAAGAGTGTTGTGAGTTGCCCATTGGACCCCTTTGTACCCTCTTTGCCTCTGGAGTGTCTCATCTCTCCTTGCACACACCTCAAGCTGGTTTCTTATATTTCCTTAGCTGAGTCTGAGTTCCTTTTACTCAAGCAAAAGTTTGTGAATACTGGATGTGCCCCTGACTCTGGACTGCTGAAGGCAGAGAACGGAGGAGCTCCTGAGCCAATTCAGACTGCAGGAGGCAATCAGGGCAGACTTCCTGGAGGAGGGGTGAGTCTGCAGGAAGCGGGGTGGAGAGCACCCCAGGATGGGTGCTGAAGCCTGGGGTGACCCAGGTCCTGGCTTTGCTATAGTGACAGCTGTGGTCATCATGGTGACTTCCCACAGTAAAGGCATTTCGGTCCCTGACGGGCTGTCCAGGGTCTGCCCCACACGATCCTCACTCAGGGATATGTCAGTGGCCACCCAGCAGGGTCAGGGCAGAAGGAGAACCGGTGCCAGCTCTTTGATCTCTGCCTGTGAGTGACTTGGGTCACTTCTGCTCCTGTGTTATTGACCCGAGCAGGGCATGGGGCTTCACCCAGCTTCCAGGGGCTGCTGGGGTCTCTCCCGAGCTACCCCGTGCAGACACGGGACTTGGGGTCTGGCTCTGGCCATGAGGAGAAGACCCCTGTTGTCCAGGGTCCCTGTGCACCAGGCCCACCTCGACCTCAGAGACGGCAGGTCCCCCGCTGAGAAGCTGCGTCCCCCAGCCTCCCCCTTCCCTCTGCAATTCCACGGGACAGGCGGACGGAGTCCAGGTGCACTGGACAATGGTTGAAGGGCCCCAGGGACTCATCTTTCACGGGGGCCCCCAGAGACCTGGACGGGCCCTCCCTTGGTGACGCCACCTCTGTCCAGCCCCTGGAGGCGGACTCCAGGTCCTGCTACTGTGCCTGCTCCACGCTAGCGTCCTTGCAGTGGGCAGTCAGAGCGCCCTCAGGCGTCACAGAGGGCCTGTCCATTCTGGTTCCAGGCTTCAACCCCACATCCCCACACCTGACTGCTTGAACTCCTCCACGGACGGGGAGCTCCCTCTCTGTGAGAAGCATAGCCGTGCTGCCCCGGGCTGGGATTAAAAAGCCTGCGTCTCAGCATTCTCTGTTCCATGGACACATCTCAGGCCTCACTCGTCTGCATCCAGATCCCAGACGCGTGTGTCCATCAAGGACACGCTTGTGTCTTCCTTGTCGCTGCACCGATCTGACTGTTGGATACACTGCTTCTTTCCGCTTTGTTCTGCTTATAAACTCCACTGCGGTGCAGCTTGGTACAGGTGACTTTTTTCTTGTGTTTAAAGCTTCCCTCTTAGTTGCAATCTTTCCTAGGACTGGATTTCAGGGGCTGGAAGTGCCACGTTGAGTGCAGAAGCATCTGTTCATGTCCTGCCCAACCACTTCCAGAAAAGCCGACCCAACTGGCTGGGCCCACGGGACAGCCCCGCCTGTGCTGGGTTGCAAACTCATGAGGGTGTGATAGTGGTGGGCAGCCCGTTAGATTTTTATTACTTTCGGGTGGCGTCTGGGTAATAACAACATACCCTAAAGAATTGAAAGTAGTGTTCAACTAAAAGCCTGATGCCCACGTTCACAACAGCTGAAAGTTGGAAACAACCCAGATGCCCACCAGCGATGAGGATAATCCATGTGGTGGAATATTACTCAGCCAAGAAAAGGAGTGATGTGCTGACACAGGCTACAGCCTGGATGAACCTTGAAACTGGCGTGTGCAGCAAAAGGAGCCAGATGCCACAGGACACATACCTGTGTTTCCATTCACACGAAACACCCAGAACCTGGAGACCCACAGCCAGAATGTGGATCGGGGGGTGCCAGGGGCTGGGGAAGGGAGGCTGGGAGTGAGCACTAACGGGGACGGAGTGACGAGAAAGTTCTGGAACTGGATGAATGTGATAGATGCGGCCAACTTGGACTCTTCAAAATGGTGAACACGGTGAATGCTCTGTGTGTTGCTGCTCAGTCGCTGAGTTGTGTCCGACTCTGTGACCCCATGGACTGCAGCACGCCAGGCCTCCCTGTCCTTCAGCAACTCCCAGAGCTTGCTCAGACTCGCATCCATTGAGTCGGTGATGCCATCCAGCCATCTCATCCTGTCGCCCCCTCTCCTCCTGCCCTCAGTCTTTCCCAGGATCAGGGTCATGTAAAGAAGCAGCGCCAATGGTGGCATGCTCAGGCGGTGTTTGCTCTGTGCCCGGCGGGCACGGCTCTCACCTCCCATGGCGGCTTATAATTGTGACTTACAGATGGGGACAGGCCTGCGGGTGGCCTCCCGGCTGGCTAGCCTGCCAGGGGAGCCACGGCCCCTGCTTTGCAGGCACTGTCTTGTTACTCGCGTCCCAAGCTCTGTCCTGCTCCAGGGCCTTGGGCAGAAGCTTCTCTGTGAAGCCACCTTAATAAGCACCGTTTATTCTGCGTCCAGTGATTCCTCCTCCTCCATCAAGAGTGAGGCGTCCACGTGCCTTCTGTTACAGGATCGCTGGTTTCAGGCCCTCCCAGCCTTTGAGCCCACCCGTGGCCACCTCTCCACTCAGACAGCAGAGACCTCGCTTGGGAAAGACCTGAGGGTGGGAACCAGGCTGGGGCCTCAGGCCGCCCAGATGAGGCGACAGCCACCCGGGAGCTGCACACACACACCTCCCTCCATCCTCCCTCACCAGGTTGGGAGACCGCCCGCACCCCCATTTCGCAGATGGGGAAACAGAGGCAGGGTCACAGGATGGCTCCCAGCCACACAGCCTCTGGGCTGACCCGGCCATGACGCCTGCAGCAGCCACACGCAGCCCCGGCCTTCAGGCAGGTGAACTGGGTCCTGCATGTGACGCCCTCCCTGGTGAGGCACGGACAGGGCAGCGCCCGCGGCCCTCAGCCCCTGCCTGCTCCACTGCCTGGGGCCCATCCTCAGCCCGTCAGCCTCCCTCTTGTCCACCCGGCCGCCCAGATCGGGGACGTGGCTCAGAGCCCAGCTTGGGGGGGGCCAGCCTCTCGCCGCAGCTTTGCTTCCAGCCAGCCTGCCTGCCCAGGCTCATGTCTCCTGTCTCTTCCGGTCCTGAGCCTCACATCCCCGAGGGAAGAGGCTCCACCACCTCCTAGGGGGTCAGACCCAGGCTTGGGGGCGCCTGCCGCCACCTGGGCTGGGTGCCCACCAAGCCTCACCCAGGGGATGCTTCCTCCTGGAAGCCCTCCTGAGCTCCTCCCCGGGGGCGGGGCCTGGTCTTCCTCCTGCACTCGGGCCCCTCCCTGCTCCCAGATCCCCACATCCACTGACTGTGCCAAGGCCAGGCTCAGGGCTGTCTGAGCCACTTCAAATCCTCTCGTTATGAAAACATTCCTCTGGCCCTGGGAGAGCCAGGCGAGGCGGGGCCTGTCCCCCGCGCCCGGCCGGTGTTCTGCCTGGAGGCCAGCGGCTCCTTGAGCTGACATTCCAGGTGGCACAGTGGGAGGGCGAGGGGGAGCCAAGAAGACCAGATGGCTGCGTCTCTGCCTCTGGCGGCAGAGCAACCTTGGGTCCGTCATGGCCACCTGGGCCTCTCGAGGAGACGCAGGCCCCTGGGTCCCCATCTGGGAACTTCCGGTGGGGACACAGCTGGTGGGGCCTTGGGCAGACGTGACCCGGGCTGGATCCAGCAGGAGCCTCTGGGGATGGCGACAAAGGCACGCCGCTCCAGAGGGACAGGCTCTGCGTCAGCCCGGTGTGGGG
>NW_011475967.1:0-1898 GCF_000754665.1 Bison bison bison | reverse complement strand
AATTTAATAAGTGTCTAGGTTTGTCATAGCTTTTCTTCCAAGGAGCAAGCATCTTTTAATTTCATGGCTGCAGTCACCATCTGCAGTGATCTTGGAGCCCAAGAAAATAAAAGTCTGTCACTGTTTCCCCATCTATCTGCCATGAAGTGAGGGAAACAGATGCCATGATCTTTGTTTTTTGAATGCTGAGTTTTAAGCCAGCTTTTCCACTCTCCTTTTTCACCTTCATCAAGAGGCTCTTTAGTTCCTCTTCACTTTCTGCCATAAGGGTGGTGTCATCTGCATATCTGAGGTGATTGATATTTCCCCCAGAAATCTTTATTTCCATCTTGTGCTTCATCCACCTGGCATTTCACATCATTTACTCTAGATATAAGTTAAATAAGCAGGGTGACAGTATACAGCCTTCATATACTCCTTTCCCAATTTGGAACCAGTCCGTTGTTCCATGTCCATGTCCAGTTTTAACTGTTGATTCTTGACCTGCATACAGATTTTCTCAGGAGGCAAGTAAGGTGGTCCGGTATTCCCATCTCTTTGAGAATTTTCAACAATTTGTTGTGATTCACACAGTCAAAGGCTTTAGATAATCAAGGAAGCAAAAGTAGATGCATTTCTGGAATTATCTGGCTTTCTCTATGTTGCAATTTGATCTCTAGTTCCTCTGCCTTTTCTGAATCCTGCTTGAACATCTGAAAGTTCTCAGTTCACGTACTGCTGAAGCCTGGCTTGAAGAATTTTGAGCATTACTTTGCTAGCATTGGAAATGAGTGCAATTGTGCGGTAGCTTGAATATTCTTTGCTATTGGCCTTCTTTGGGAATGGAATGAAAACCTGATTTTTTTCCATTCCTGTGGCCACTGCTGAGTTTTCCAAATTTGCTGGTATCTTGGGTGCAGCACTTTAACAGCATCGTCATTTAGGATCTGAAAAAGCTCAGCTGGAATTCCAACACCTCGGCTAGCTTTGTTCCTAGTGATGCTCCTAAGGACCACTTGACTTCACATTCCAGGGTGTCTGGCTGTAGATGAGTGATCATACAGTCATGGTTATCTGGATCATTAATCTTTTTGGTGTAGTTCTCCTGTGCAGTTTTGCAACCCCGATCCCAACTGGGGATTCCCTCTTCCTCCCAGGGGTTTCCCCTTTCCTCCAGTGGCTTTCATCTTTTCTCCAGGGACTTCAGCACCCTACCAGGGTCTTCCCCCTTTGTATCAGGGACATCCCCCTTCCTACTAGGGGCTTCATCCTTCTGACCCGTGGCTTCCCCCTTTTTAGCATGGAATTCCCCCTTTCTTCCAGGGCTTCTCCTTTGCTACCAGGGGCTTCCCCTTCCCTCACAGGGGCTTCCCACTTGGTACCAGGGACTTCCCCCTTCCTATTAGAGCTTTCTCCATCCTACCAAGGCCTTCCTCCTCCTGCCCAGGGGCTTCCTGCTTCTGACCAGGGGATGCCTCCTACCTACCAGAACCTTCCCCTTCCTACCAGGGGCTTCCTCCTCCTGAACAGGGCCTTCTATCTTTCTTCCAGGGACTTTTAGTATCCTACCAGAGGCTTCCTGCTTTGTACCAGGAGCTCCCCCTTCCTACCAGGGGCCCCCCTTCCTACCTTGGGCTCCCCCTTCCTACCAGAAGCTTCCCCTTCCTACCAGGGACCCCCTTCCTACCTTGGGCTCCCCTTCCTACCAGGGGTTTCCCCTTCCTACCAGGGCCCCCCTTCCTACCAGGGGTTTCCCCTTCCTACCAGGGCCCCCCTTCCTACCAGGGGCTTCCCCTTCCTACCTTGGGCTCCCCTTCCTACCTTGGGCTCCCCTTCCTACCAGTGCCCCCTTCCTACCAGGGGCCCCCCTTCCTACCTTGGGCTCCCCTTCCTACCTTGGGCTCCCCTTCCTACCAGGG
>NW_011475966.1:33787-34207 GCF_000754665.1 Bison bison bison | reverse complement strand
AGGCCATTATAAACCTGTGGTTTTTACTTTTAGTGAAACGGAACCATTAGAGGGATGTGAGCAGAGAAATGACAATAATCTGACTTCTCGGGATGATACTTTCAAGAAAGATAAAAGGATCATTTGAGGATGCAGGTGATACTTAATGATCTTCCCCTTGACATGAAACATTTTCATTCAGAACCTCTCAACTCAGTACACTAACCTGTAAGGGAGCCCACGTTTGTGAAACATGATTCATCTGTCAGTCTAATTCATCTGTCTGTCCCTACAGCATATTTGTTTGTCCCTAACAGAAGCAGAAGATATTAAAAACAGGTGGCAAGAATGCACAGAAAAACTATACCAAAAAAAGATCTTAATGGCCCAGATAACCACGATGATGTGATCACTCCCCTAGAGCCAAACAACCTGGAGTGC
>NW_011475966.1:32906-33618 GCF_000754665.1 Bison bison bison | reverse complement strand
GATGGTGCTGTGAAAGTGCTGCACTTAATATGCCAGCAAATTTGGAAAACTCAGCAGTGGCCACAGGACTGGAAAAGGTCACTTTTTCTTTCCAATCCTGAAGAAAGGTGATGTCAAAGAATACTCAAACTACCACACAATTGCACTCATCTCACTCATCTCACGCTAGCAAAGTAATGCTCAAAATTCTCCAAGCCAGGCTTCAACAGTACATGAACTGAGAGCTTCAGATGTTCAAGCTGGATTTAGAAAAGGCAGAGGAACCAGAGATCAAATTGCCCAAATCCATTGGATCATAGAAAAGTAATAAAATTTCAGAAGTAGATGTTTATCTACTTCTGCTTCATTGACTATGCCAAAGCCTTTGACTGTGTGGATCACAACAAACTGTGGAAAATTCTGAAAGAGATGGGAATACCGTACCACCTGACCTGCCTCTTGAGAAATCTGTATGCAGGTCAAGAAGCAACAGTTAGAACCAGACATGAAACAACAGATTGGGGAGGACAGGGAGGGAAAAAAAAAAAAAGAAACAACAGATTGGTTTCAAATTGGGAAAGGAGTAGCTCAAGGCTGTATTTTGTCACCCTGCTTATTTAACTTATATGCAGAGTACATCATGTGAAATGCCGGACTGGATGAGGCGCAAGCTGGAATCAAGATTGCTGGGAGAAATATCAGTAACCTCAGATATGCAGATGAAACCACCTTT
>NW_011475966.1:30902-31645 GCF_000754665.1 Bison bison bison | reverse complement strand
TGAGTGTCTTTCTTTTGCCTTTCACCTTCAGTTCTTGAACACAGGTCATATTCTACTCCCAGTTCCCTTGTTTATTAGTTGTGTGCTATTGGGGCACTTAGCATCTCTGGGCCTCAACTTCCTCTCTTAAAATTGGTTTACCATGAGAGTGCCTACCTTAGAGGATTGTCAAAATTACAACCAAGAAGTAGTCACACGCCAAGCACATTAAGTGGTCTCCTGCAAGAACTGGACATGTTCACTCTATCTTTTCAGTCTTTTATCTCTATTACTCCTTCACTCCAGGGCTCAGCAGGTAAAAACCGTGGGAAAAATACCTCGAGGCCAAAAGAGGAAACACTGGAGCTGGGGGCGGGGACTACGAGATGTCCACTGCGCGTGCGCGCCCTCTCTGTCAGGTTCTGGTTTCTAGGCGGTCGGGGGGGGGGCGGGGAGGGGCAGGTGGGGTAAATAGGGCTTCGTTTGTGACGGTTGCCTCCGGTAGCCTGAGGGAGTGGCCGGACCTCGGCGGAGCCGCGGGCGGGCTGGCTCAGCGCAAATCTAGGGCTGGAAGGGTAAGTTGGAAAATGGCGGAGGGAGAAGAAGGAGGAGCTTCACTGAGCGGGAGGCTGGCCTCGCGGCGGGGGCGGAGGCCCGAAGACTTTGAGGGGCTCGGCGGCGCGGCTCGGGCGGGAGACAGACGGGCTGCGCCGCGTGCCTTGACTCTTTGAGGCCTTGGCTTGGAGGCACTGTGGATTCCCCGA
>NW_011475966.1:29509-30581 GCF_000754665.1 Bison bison bison | reverse complement strand
GGGGTTCGTGCCCAGGTTCCGGGACTGGCGAAGAAAGGCGTGGGTGGCTTCAGGCCGCCTGCGTGCCTCCTCAAACCCCGTGACCCCTAAGGTAAATCGAGTCCAAGAACTTTCTTAAAAAAATGATCAAAGGGGACCCCCCCCCACCCCCCTCCATCTGATGCCTGTGCCAGGTATGGAGCTGGGTGGAGTGTGTCTGGTAAGAGCATGTGAACAGAAAGAATAGAAGCCAAAGACCTTCCGGAAGAGGAAATTAGCTAGTAATTCTTTCCAACCTTTGTCACCTCCCCAGCATATTCTGTGAGTAAAACAAAATTCAGTCTAACTTTCAGTTTCATTATTTTAACTCCATAATACACTTAATTGTTTTCTCATCGGGAGGAGGGAGAGTGGTTATTGCTGACACTAAGCAACAGCCCTCTCCGCCTCCAAAAAAAAGAAAAACGTCAATCAAAGCTTTGTAAAAAAAAAAAAAAAACCTATCCATTTTAATAATCTACTACTTTGTTTTCAGACATAATTGCATCACTACTTATGTCACAAATGTGCTACCATGATACTTAATGGCAGAGAAATTTACTCTTGTAAGGTCGGAGGTTTCTATAGTGTTTCTTTTCTCTCTTTTTTTACTTAACATTTGTTATATCCAGTTCAAGAGAATACTGTGACAGCCATCTTAGAATTATCACACTTTAGAACTGGAAGGGGTCTTAGTCCACCCATGATATTTACAAAAACAGAAACTAAGGCATAGGAAGATGTCATGGCTTGCCTAATGCTAGTCGATTCCTTGCTGTTGCTCTTTCTGTGCAACTGCTCCACTTAGCCTCCAATCAAGACAATGAAGATGTATTCAGTGAACATTTCTGAAGCATATACCACTTTGTGCCATACAACTGTGCTACCTACTTAAAGTGTATTTAACATGTTTATGAAGCCAGTGCTTGTGGTATTTTTCTTCATCATTGAAGAAGTTAAAAAGATTTATACATACACACACATCTAGATGTATGTGCTCAGAAAAGTTCTTGAAGGATGTACAAAGAAAATGTTAACAGTGGTTACTTCTGGG